>NC_134402.1:262500933-262805517 GCF_038048845.1 Mixophyes fleayi
AGCATTCCTTCTAAAACCATTGTATCAAGGTGAAAATACCCAGAGATTCACCCATGGGACAGATGATTCCTTTACCCGTGCCCAGTGTTCCATGGACCCCCATTTCAATGGATTTTATCACAGATTTGCCTTTGTCTAAAGGGTGTAATTGTATTTGGGTGATAGTCGATTGCTTTAGCTGATGGCTCACTTTATTCCATTACCAAAGCTACCCTCTGCTAAGTCTCAGGCTCCACTGTTGATTCAACACGTATTCAGATTACATGGCATACCCACTAATATTGTCTCAGACAGAGGAACCCAGTTTGTGGCCCGGTTCTGGAGATCATTTTGTGCCCTGCTTGTCATTCAACTGAGCATTTCATCGGCTTATCATCCTCAAACTCACGGACAGACAGAAAGGCTAAACCAGTCTTTGGAACAGAATTTAAGATGCTAGATATCGAAATTACATGACAACTGGGTGGAATACCTGTCATGGGCAGAATTTGCTTACAATAATTCACCACACTCTTCCTCTGGTTGTGCCCCATTTTTTTGCATTTATGGAAGACATTCCAAGTCTGTTTTATTTTCTGACATCACAACAACCACCCACCCTGAGATCGGACACATTGCTCATTCTTTGAAAAGAATATAGAAAAAGATAAACTTCTTATCGAAGAAAGCTGTGTCTCGAGCCCAGTCATTTAAGGATCGCTTTAGATGTTCTTGTAAGTTCAAGGAAAGGGACATGGTATGGCTCTCCACTAAGAAATTCTCCATCAGTCTTCTTTTAAGTTCGGACCCAGATACATTGGTCCCTTTAAAATCACCAAAATTATGAATCCAGTGCCTTTTCAATTGGAACTGCCAAGCTCATTAGGGGAAAATGCAGGATCTGAGGAGGGGGGTTTCCATGCCATACCACCAGTGGGCGTGACCAGCATGTGTGGGGGCGTAGCTATAATTTTACAATATTTACATTCCATTGGTCAATCAAAATGCGTATGCATTGCTATGTCTAGTGTGACGCTAAGAACTAAATAAAAAAACAGTTATAATTACAATAAATGATAAGCAAAGTGAAACACTAGTCATAGTGAATGTGGCCAAATATCATACGTCCTGAAAGATTATTGTAGATTATTCTGGTTATACATACAACAAAATGCTTCTATGCTGTTAAGCATAAATGCTGCATAAAGAGTATTATTCTTAAAACTAAACACATCCCAGCGCACTCCTGTACGCTTTACAACATTGCTCTTTAGCATAAACGTCATGTGCTGTATATGTTCCTATAGTAACAAACCCTGCTTACTGAGTATTCTTATGAAAAATCCTATATAAGATGCTTGTTTGTTTATCATTGCTGTATCACACAAGCTTAATTCTTCAGACATGGTCAAATGTTATACTGTACAGACATTAAAATTACTGCACAATGTATGTCTATTAAATAACGAGACTGTGATTCCACCTAGTAAACAAAGCAGTCAGAACTGGTTATAACTGCATACGTAGTAACCTTGAACCTGTCTGAACCTGCATGACAAGTTGCAACACTCTATGGCGTTCAGTTGATTGTGAGTCGCCATTTAGTTTGGTTGTGTTTTCTGTAGAGTGCTGAAAAAATGCTAAGTTTAAAAGTTGAACAACGTGTCAATTTAAAATTTTTAGTAAAATTGTGCAAAACACCAACAGAATGTTTTCAAATGCTTACTACGGCCTATGGGAATGACTACCTGTCTTGTGCGCGTGTGTTTGAAGACACAAAAGAGTTAGCGAGGGACGTGAGAATGTCAAAGATGATGAACGCCCTGGACTTCAAGAACCGAAGAAAATGTAGAAAAAAATCAGTCAGATTGTTCGAAAAGACCGCCGACTCGGTGTTCGACTGATAGCTGAATCCGTGAACATTGACAAAGACACCGTATGGAAAAATTTGCGTGAGGGTCTTAACATGACGAAAGTTTGTGCAAAGATGGTCCCAAGGGTTCTCACACTAGAGCAAAAAGAACGTCACAAGGAATGTTGTGTTGACATTCTGCAGCAACTTGACACAGATCCAAACCTGTTTCATAAATCACTTGTGATGAGACCTGGATCTTCCAGTACGATCCTGAAACCAAAAGACAGTCAATGCACTGAAAAAAATGGTCATCACCAAGAATGAAAAAAGCTTGTCAAAGCAAGTCAAAATTCAAAGCAATGTTCATTGTTTTTTTTTTATATCAAGGGTGTAATTTTGGAAGAATGGGTTACAGAAGGCACAGCAGTTATTCAGCATTATTATTTTGAAAAAGCTGAGAGAGTCAGAAAGAAATGGCCGCAACTGTGGAAAAATGGTTTCTTTCTTCATCAGGACAATGCGCCTGCTCACACAGCACTTTCTTTGAAGCAGTTTTTGACCGGCAAACACATTACTACACTTGAACATTCTCTATATTCGCCCGATTTAGCACATTGTGATTTTTATCTTTGCTTAAAAGTTAAATCAATGCTTATAGGGACACATTTTGAGTCAGTTGAAGCTGTACAGAAGAAAATTGCAGATATGTTGAAACAAGTGACAGAAATTAATTTGCTCCATGCCTTCGACCAATGGAAAACAAGTCTACAGCGTTGTATTAGTGCAAATGGGGAGTATATTGAAGAGGACAAACATTAAATTTGTAATACCAATAAATAAAGGTGAGTTATTTAATCAGTGTCGTTATTTAATAGACATACCTCGTATTGCTACTCAGAATAGGTGGTCTGTATGTATTGTACTTTTAGGTGATATGCTGTTTTGTATGCTAATGTTAATAATGTTCAGTGTTTGCTGCCTCATGGTAAGTAATGATGAAATAGGATTTTGGCACAAGCTAATTAGCAATTTACAGAGTTTTGTGGCTTGTTTCAGCTGGTAATTATCTAACTAGAATAGTCACACTATATCACAAATGCATATCTGTCCCAATTTAAGCAGGATAGGGTCACACTCGCAAACACACACAGGGTCAAACACACAGACATATAAACTGTCACATACACAGACAAGCACAGACTCACACATACACAAACACACATAGGGTCAAACACACAGACGTGTAAACTGTGACATACATAGACAAGCACAGACTGACACATACACAAAAACACACAGGGTCAAACACACAGACAAGTAAACTGTAAACAAAAATGTAAATAAAAAGTTTGTACCTTTTAAAAGAAAAAAACATCTCTTTAATAAAGGTGAAAGTTTACTGTAGAAAAACATAAAATTGCCAACATGCCATTCTACACAAAATATTTCCAAGCATACCAGCATCAGCTAGCTCCCTTCTCTCAGCTAGATCTCAGCACCTGCAATTTACACTGTCATCATATTCACCCTCATCAGTGTGTACATCATCCTCAAACATCATCAAACAATACTAATTCATCCCCGCTGGAATCCACCATCACAGAAGTCTGTGTACTTTAATGTAATTGCCGGTAATGACATTCCTTATGGAATTTGTAGTTAATTTTACGGAAGAGCTGTCACGATTTTGGGGCAATTCTTTTAGACCAGACCAAATGTCAATGTCACGGGCACTAGGAGTCTTTACCCAGGGATCACCAGGTGATAAGCTTACCAGAGGAGTATAGATGGTAATATGGTACTCTGGTAGCGGGGTGATCACGGAACAGGAGACAGCAGATGATAGAGATGCTCGGGAAAGTCTATGACTAGCAGCACTGGTAATATTTATGTAGTAATACACGAGGAACTGAATGGACAAAGGACACGTGAGGGTAGTCAGTGGTCTGCGGTAGCAAGTTGTACCACTGCTATAGTGAGGAGGAATGTCCAACAGAAACGAGGAGGTGATGAGAGTCAGCGGTCTGCGTTTAGCAAGTTGTACCGCTGTCTGGGTGAAGGAATGGAATCCAGGTGAAGGTATCCGGGGAGTCAGTGGTCTGCGTTAGCAAGTTGTACCACTGCTATGTGAGAGGACACTGGAACAGGTGACACAGGAAACAGGAATCAGTGGTCTGCCTCTAGCAAGTTGTACCACTGAATATATATGTGAGGAGGAGCACGGGGAGAGACTGCAATACAGAGGATACACGGGCACCTTGAACTTGATCCACAATGACATGCACAATATAGTAATGACGAACAGCACTGCAATAATACAAAGTCACAGAAACTATCCGGGCAAAAGCTAACACAGTCAATGATGGCAATAGTCTCAGCGGATAGTAAGCTCCAGAGGAGAACAACTCAGTCCAGCAAGATATGCAATACACCAGCACAGTCAATGAGAAGTATGCATACCGTGGTTCAGGAGCAGGCTGTCAGACTGGAGTGCAGAGATACCTGAACGGCTGGAGGCCGGCAGGATGCGAAGTCCCGGGAGGGTGAAGCGGTAATCAAGTAGGTGCAGCGCACAGGTAGGTAGACCAGCAGGGAAACAAATACTCAGGAAGCAGTAGTATGTAGAACTGGACTATTGGAGGACCCTGAAGAGTAGCGATGGTCTGGACGAGATGAAAGCAGTGAGGCGCAGATCCGATGCAGACTGGCGAGTAGACACCAGCAGGAACACTGAGAAGCACGGAGAGCGGATCAGCTGCTGCAGACACGAGCAGAACCGAGGAGTAGCAGCCAGCAGGACTCAGCAGGCACACGGAGGCAGCGGATAGAAACCAGCAGGTGCAGCCACGATGAAACACGGGAGAGTAGAGCTGAGCTGGAACTGTTGATCACGGAGAGCAGCGGATAGGAATCAGCTGGTGCAGTCTCGAGGAAACACAGGAGAGTTGAGGTGAGCTGAAGACTGTAGCGCACAGAGGCAGCGGATAGGAATCAGCTAAACAGTCCCGATGAAACACAGGAGAGCTGAAGTGGACTGAAGACTGTAGTGCACGGAGGCAGCGGATAGGAATCAGCTAAACAGTCACGATGAAACACAGGAGGGTTGAAGTGGTCTGAAGACTGTAGTGCACGGAGGCAGCGGATAGGAATCAGCTAAACAGTCACGATGAAACACAGGAGGGTTGAAGTGGTCTGAAGACTGTAGTGCACGGAGGCAGCGGATAGGAATCAGCTAAACAGTCACGATGAAACACAGGAAGGTTGAAGTGGTCTGAAGACTGTAGTGCACGGAGGCAGCGGATAGGAATCAGCTAAACAGTCACGATGAAACACAGGAGGGTTGAAGTGGTCTGGAAACCACAGGAATCAGCAGCGCTGAATACACGAGGAAACACAGGAACACCTTCAGAGGCTTATGGGAATGAGGCTCCAAGATCAGACAACGAGGTATGGAACTCAGGTGCTATAAATAGGGAGTGTTGCCTGATCAGCCAATTAACTAAAAGGAACATGAACTGAAGGTTTGAAAGGGCTGCACATGCGCAGACCCTCAGGATGGTGGACGGCCACGGTTCCTAAACACACGGGAAGAAGCACTCACAGTCTGGTGAGTGACAGTACCCCCCCTTTTAAAGGTGGGCACACAACACCTGGAACCGGGCTTGTCTGGATTTTTGGAATAAAACTTCTTAAGAAGAGCTGGGGCGTTGAGATCTTCAGCTTTGATCCATGAACGCTCCTCAGGACCAAAGCCCTTCCAATGAACGAGGAAACGGAGAACTCCTCGCGAAATTTTTGCGTCCAATACATGAGTAATCTCGAAATCTTCCTCCTGATGAACTTGAACTGGCTGAGGTGCTGAAGGAGGAGCCGAGAAACGGTTGATGATGAGAGGTTTGAGCAAGGACACATGGAAGGCATTGGAAATACGAAGGTTCTTAGGAAGTAGAAGTTTGAAACAAACTGGATTTATCACTTGAATGATCCTATATGGACCAATAAAACGGGGAGCGAATTTCATAGATGGGACCTTCAAACGAATATTTTTGGTTGATAACCAGACACGATCTCCAATTTTCAGTGGTGGAATAGCCCGCCTCTTCTTATCTGCGAAAGACTTATATTTGGCAGATGTCTTCTTTAAACAGGTTTTGACCTGAGACCAAATATTTTTGAAGGTCTGACAAACAGTCTCTACAGCAGGAACTTGGGTGGGAGGGAGGGCAGGAAATTCCGTAAAAGACGGATGGTGACTGTAAACCACAAAGAATGGAGTTTTGGAAGATGACTCATGGTACATGTTGTTATGAGCGAATTCAGCCCAAGGAAGCAATTCTACCCAGTTGTCTTGATTGGCTGATGAGAACATCCTTATAAAGGTCTCGAGATCTTGATTGACCCGTTCAGTTTGTCCGTTTGATTGAGGATGGTAGGAAGATGAGAGTGCTAATCGTATGCCCAAGGTTTAACAAAGGGCTCGCCAGAATCTGGAAACGAATTGTACTCCTCTATCTGACACAATCTCAGACGGACATCCATGAATACGAAAGATTTCCTTGACGAAATGTTCAGCCAGAGTAGACGAGGAAGGCAAACCAGACAAAGGGACAAAATGAGCCATCTTCGAAAATCTGTCTACCACTACCCAAATAGTATTACAATTTTTACTAGGTGGTAGATCAGTAACAAAGTCCATACTAATATGGGTCCAGGGCTTGGACGGAATGGGTAGTGGTTGCAGCAACCCCGCTGGAGTTCTGCGGGAGGATTTAAACTGAGAACACAATTCACAAGCAGCTACAAACTCTTTGACATCTCTCCTCATCGAGGGCCACCAGTAACTTCGAGAGAGAATCTTAAAGGTCTTGCGTTCACCAGCATGTCCAGAAAAACGAGAAGAATGGAACCACGAAAGGATTTTCCTCCTAAGAGTAGGAGGCATGAGGGTCTTCCCAAATGGTAGCACTTTAGTGGAAGAAGCAGCCAGCAAGATACATTTGGGGTCTAGTATGGAATGGTTGGGAACCTCTTCAACCTCAGAGGACGTCACAAAAGCTCGGGATAGAGCGTCAGCTTTCTTGTTCTTGGCAGCTGGTTTGAAGGTTATGATTAATTCGAAACGGGAAAAGAAAAGAGACCATCTTGCTTGACGAGGATTCAAGCATTGGGCAGACTGTAAGTATGACAAGTTCTTATGATCCGTGAAAATCATCACAGGGTGACGAGCTCCTTCCAATAAGTATCTCCACTCCTCTAATGCAACTTTGATAGCCAGCAACTCCTTGTCCCCGATAGTGTAATTTTTCTCCGCAGGCAGGAGACCCCGAGAGTAAAAGGCACAAGGATGGAATTATTTGTTGCTCCGATCGTTGGGAGAGAATGGCTCCTAAGCCAACATTAGAGGCATCTACTTCTAGGAAGAAGGGAAGTGTCCCATCAGGCTGTCGAAGAATGGGAGCAGAGGAGAAGGACTCTTTAAGAAATTGAAAGGCTTGGAGGGCCTCGGATGACCATTGCTTAGTATTGGCCCCTTTACGAGTCAGGGCCACAATAGGAGATGCAATGGACGAAAAGTCTTGAATGAAGCGTCTATAGTAATTGGCAAAACCTAAAAAACGCTGGATAGCACGAAGAGTAGTTGGCTGGGGCCAATGTAATACAGCATTCACCTTTTCTGGATCCATTTGTAGGCCAACTCCGGAAACAATATACCCCAAAAATGGAATCTGGGGCAACTAGAATGAACATTTTTCTAGTTTGCAGAATAATGAATTTTTCCGGAGTCTGGAGAGGACCTCTGCCACATGTTGGTGATGAGAAGGCAGGTCCTGTGAAAAGATCAATATGTCGTCCAGGTAGACAACGACACATACATATAACCAGTCCCGAAAGATCTCATTAACGAAGCCCTGGAAAACAGCGGGGGCATTACACAACCCGAAAGGCATTACTAGATATTCATAATGCCCATCTCTGGTGTTGAACGCTGTCTTCCATTCGTCACCGGGCCAGATTCTAATTAAATTATAGGCACCACGAAGATCCAACTTGGTAAAGATCCGAGCTCCCTTGATGCGATCAAATAACTCAGTGATCAACGGAATGTGATACTGATTTTTAATAGTAATGGCATTGAGTCCACGAAAATCTATGCAGGGGCGTAGTGATCCATCCTTCTTTTTTACGAAGAAGAACCCGGCTCCAGCGGGAGAGGTGGAAGGTCGAATAAACCCTCGCTGGAGATTCTCTTGGATGTAATCAGATGTAGCTTGAGTTTCAGGTAACGAAAGTGGATACACCCGACCCCGAGGAGGAGTCTTGCCAGGTAGAAGATCGATCGGACAATCCCATGAACAATGAGGAGGAAGACGTTCAGACTGAGCTTTATCAAAAACATCGGCAAATGAAGCATACTGAGGAGGAAGTCCCGGTGAGGAAGATGAGATGGAAGATTGCTGTATTTTAAGAGGAATGACTTGAGAAAGACAACGATGATGACATTCAGCTCCCCAAGACGTAACTTGAGGAGTGCGCCAGTCAATCTGGGGAGAATGACATTGAAGCCATGGAAGGCCTAAGACAATCGGACTTGTCGTAACAGGAAGAATTAAAAACGAAATCTCTTCATGGTGTAGCACACCAATCTGAAGCGTTACTGGAGACGTACTCTGGGTGATGAGACCATTGATGAGACGTGATCCATCTATAGCAGTCACAGTAATCGGTGTTTTCAAAGTAATCACTGGTAGGGACCATTGAATCACTAGGGATTTAGAAATGAAATTTCCTGCTGCTCCAGAATCAATCAGTGCTTGAGACTCAAAGGATTTGGTAGCAAAGGAAATCGTAACATCAAAAGCGCAGACTTTTAATTTCGTAGAAGATGGAGAGGACTCCAGGGACCCTAACTTCACCTCTCCAGAACTAGTTAGGGCCTGGCATTTCCCGATTTCTTAGGGCAAGAACTGAGCATATGTGTGGAATCAGCACAATAGATACAAAGTCTATTCTTTACTCTTCGGTTCCTCTCCTCTGAAGTTAATTTGGAACGTCCTATCTCCATGGGGATCACAGAAGATGAAGCTGGACGAAATTGAGGGGTTGAGCGAAGAGGTGCTTTAACTGAAGTTGTTTTCTCAGATTCCCTTTCACGAAACCTCATGTCTACACGATGGCAAAGAGAATTCAAATCTTCTAATGACGTAGGAAGCTCTTGGGTAGTCAGTGCATCTTTAATTTTATCGGAGAGCCCCTGCCAGAAGGCGGCAATTAATGCTTCAGTGTTCCACTGAAGTTCAGAGGCTAATATCCTAAATTGAATGACGTACTGGCCTACTGTACGAGAACCCTGATGTAAACGAAGAATGCTGGAAGCAGCGGAGGTCACACGACCTGGTTCATCGAACACACTTCGGAACATAGAAATGAATTTGGCACTATCTTGTAATACAGGATCGTTTCTCTCCCACAGAGGGGAAGCCCAAGCCAGAGCTTGTCCAGAAAACAATGAGATAAGATAGGCCACTCTGGAACGATGGGTAGAAAAATTTTGAGGTTGGAGCTCAAAATGAACTGAGCATTGGTTGAGAAAACCCCTACAAGTTTTGGGGTCTCCATCGTATTTTGACGGAGTAGGCAGGTGAAGCGTGGAAGCCGTAGACACCTGGGATGGCACTGAGGAAACGGAGGAAAGCACAGGAGCTTCAACATTAGCTGTAACGGTCTGTCCAGATGTTCCTTGGGAGGCTAATGACTGGTAACATTGAAGTAACAGCTGTTGGCGAGCATCCTGTTGCTCCACACAGGTGACCAGATGCTGCAGCATCTCTTTGGCTGTAGGTTCCGTATCTGGGTCTGTCATGGCCTGATCTTACTGTCACGGGCACTAGGAGTCTTTACCCAGGGATCACCAGGTGATAAGCTTACCAGAGGAGTATAATGGTAATATGGTACTCTGGTAGCGGGGTGATCACGGAACAGGAGACAGCAGATGATAGAGATGCTCGGGAAAGTCTATGACTAGCAGCACTGGTAATATATATGTAGTAATACACGAGGAACTGAATGGACAAAGGACACGTGAGGGTAGTCAGTGGTCTGCGGTAGCAAGTTGTACCACTGCTATAGTGAGGAGGAATGTCCAACAGAAACAAGGAGGCGATGAGAGTCAGCGGTCTGCGTTTAGCAAGTTGTACCGCTGTCTGGGTGAAGGAATGGAATCCAGGTGAAGGTATCCGGGGAGTCAGTGGTCTGCGTTAGCAAGTTGTACCACTGCTATGTGAGAGGACACTGGAACAGGTGACACTGGAAACAGGAATCAGTGGTCTGCCTCTAGCAAGTTGTACCACTGAATATATATGTGAGGAGGAGCACGGGGAGAGACTGCAATACAGAGGATACACGGGCACCTTGAACTTGATCCACAATGACATGCACAATATAGTAATGACGAACAGCACTGCAATAATACAAAGTCACAGAAACTATCCGGGCAAAAGCTAACACAGTCAATGATGGCAATAGTCTCAGCGGATAGTAAGCTCCAGAGGAGAACAACTCAGTCCAGCAAGATATGCAATACACCAGCACAGTCAATGAGAAGTATGCATACCGTGGTTCAGGAGCAGGCTGTCAGACAGGAGTGCAGAGATACCTGAACGGCTGGAGGCCGGCAGGATGCGAAGTCCCGGGAGGGTGAAGCGGTAATCAAGTAGGTGCAGCGCACAGGTAGGTAGACCAGCAGGTAAACAAATACTCAGGAAGCAGTAGTATGTAGAACTGGACTCCTGGAGGACCCTGAAGAGTAGCGATGGTCAAGACGAGATGAAAGCAGTGAGGCGCAGATCCGATGCAGACTGGCGAGTAGACACCAGCAGGAACACTGAGAAGCACGGAGAGCGGATCAGCTGCTGCAGACACGAGCAGAACCGAGGAGTAGCAGCCAGCAGGACTCAGCAGGCACACGGAGGCAGCGGATAGAAACCAGCAGGTGCAGCCACGATGAAACACGGGAGAGTAGAGCTGAGCTGGAACTGTTGATCACGGAGAGCAGCGGATAGGAATCAGCTGGTGCAGTCTCGAGGAAACACAGGAGAGTTGAGGGGAGCTGAAGACTGTAGCGCACGGAGGCAGCGGATAGGAATCAGCTAAACAGTCACGATGAAACACAGGAGAGTTGAAGTGGACTGAAGACTGTAGTGCACGGAGGCAGCGGATAGGAATCAGCTAAACAGTCACGATGAAACACAGGAGGGTTGAAGTGGTCTGAAGACTGTAGTGCACGGAGGCAGCGGATAGGAATCAGCTAAACAGTCACGATGAAACACAGGAGGGTTGAAGTGGTCTGAAGACTGTAGTGCACGGAGGCAGCGGATAGGAATCAGCTAAACAGTCACGATGAAACACAGGAGGGTTG
Source organism: Mixophyes fleayi (assembly GCF_038048845.1). Taxonomy (NCBI): domain Eukaryota; kingdom Metazoa; phylum Chordata; class Amphibia; order Anura; family Limnodynastidae; genus Mixophyes; species Mixophyes fleayi. The sequence continues at coordinate 262,512,183 of NC_134402.1, forward strand.
AAGTGGTCTGAAGACTGTAGTGCACGGAGGCAGCGGATAGGAATCAGCTAAACAATCACGATGAAACACAGGAGGGTTGAAGTGGTCTGGAAACCACAGGAATCAGCAGCGCTGAATACACGAGGAAACACAGGAACACCTTCAGAGACTCATGGGAATGAGGCTCCAAGATCAGGCAACGAGGTATGGAACTCAGGTGCTATAAATAGGGAGTGTTGCCTGATCAGCCAATTAACTAAAAGGAACATGAACTGAAGGTTTGAAAGGGCTGCACATGCGCAGACCCTCAGGATGGTGGACGGCCACGGTTCCTAAACACACGGGAAGAAGCACTCACAGTCTGGTGAGTGACAGTCAAAATGCGGTGCAGACTCATCTGCATCACCACTGGGTATCTTGGGAAAGCTAAGTGTTTTCCTAGCAGCAATTTCCAGAGAAACTGAAGGAGGAGACGTCATTGTGTCATGTACCACTTGAGCTGACCAGGAGCTCATTGCATCTCTTGAGATCTGGGTCAGTTTGAAAGAAAGAGAAGATATAGCTCTTAAACCTAGGATCAAGCACAGTTGCCAAAATGTATTGTTCCGATTTCAAGATGCTGATAACTCTTGGATCCTGGCGAAGAGAATAAAGTACTTAATCTGCAAGTCCAACATAATTAGCAGAATTGCTTTGTTTCATTTCCTCCTTCAATTTCTCTTGCTGCTTTTAAAAATGTTTAATTAAGGGAATCACTTGACTCAAGCTAACAGTGTCTGCACTCTGTTCACATGTGATAAATTTGAGTGGTTTCAGCACCTTGCACAACACGGAAAGTATTAGTCCACTATGCTGGACTAAAGTACATTTCCCCTAAATTCTATTTGTCTTGCAGCTGCTGCATTCTCCTACATGCTGTTGCAGAATCTCCTGCATGTCATTGTCATTTTCTTAAAAGTTCTGTACCAAGTTGATTGTGTGAGCAAAACAGGGAATGTGATGGAATTCCCCCAGCTGTAATGCTCTAACAATATTGGTGGCGTTATCAAAAATCACATATCCTCAGGAGAATGCAAGCAAGATAATTCATGTTGCAACTCATTCCATAGTTTTTCAAAGATGTTGTCAGGGGTATTACCTCTGACCTGCTCCTTGTCTCGTCTCTGATAACCATCTCTGACTCCCACCTTCAAGACTTATCCCGTGTTGCTCCCCACTTATGGAATTCCCTACCACGCTTAATCAGACTTCCTCACAGCCTTCAAATATTTAGATGCTCTTTGAAAACCCATATATTTTTTAGAGGTGACCTTATTCTCGATAACACTATTCACACTAATGCACCCTCACAACTATGCCAATCTCCACTCTGAGCCACACTCGCTCCTCTTGTTTCAGCTGTTCCCTCTTAACTTTAGAATGTAAGCTCTCTAATGAGCAGGGTCCTCCATACCCTTTGTTTTCATGTCTCCATTCATTTTGTCTGCCTTGCCTGTTCTTGTTTTATGTATGTCCTGTTTTATGTATGCCCTTGTCTTCCCTACTGTAGGGTGCTGTGGAGCACTGTGGTGCCTTACAAATTTACGATAAGAATAATAATAATATGCCTCTTAGTGAAGCAGATGAAAAATGTGACGTTCTTGGGTACATGCTGCTGCTGTCCCTGCTGGTGAAGGCGAATCACCAACCCAGTGGGCTGTCCCAATCATACAATCTTTAGTCTGCCTAGTTCCACTTATCCACATATCTGTGGTTAAGTGTACAGTGGGTAGAATGGCATTTTGTAGCCCAATAATTACATTTTTAAGAACCTTCTGGTAGAGGTGAGGAATAGCTTTTCTAGTAAAATTGTTTTGTGATGGAATTTGGTAACGGTTGCAGAAGACCTCAAGCAACTGTCTAAAACCAGATGCATTAATAGTGGATATTGGACGCAGATCTAATACTAGTATAGTCGACATGGCGTCTGTGATCTGCTTTGCAACTGGGTGACAGCTTTCATACTTGCTTCCTCTTGCAAAGGATTGTTTAACAGTCAGTTGTTGTAAACTACTAGTAGTCTTTTTCTTGGTCTGGGTTGAAGATCCACCCCCAGCAGCAGGAGCAGCAGCAGTGGGCCAAACGTTCAAGGATTCTTCTGAGGAGTCCTGGATAGGGGAGAAGTCATCTCACCTTATAAACTTGGATGCAGGACTAACTCCGATCACTTGTGAGGATATTGATGATAAAGGTGTTGGGGGTATAGATTGCAGGTGCTGGGATCTAGCTGAGAGAAGGGAGGTAGCTGATGCTGGACTGCTTGCTGTTATTTTTTAGCATAAGTTTCTGATTTTCCCAAGAGCTTTCCATGAACTTGCTTCAAATGCGTAACATGGATGAAGTTCCTAGATGATTAAGGTCCCTACCTCTACTGACTGTGGCTTTACAATGCTACAAATGGCTAGCCAACTGTTGTCAGGATTTGTGTAAAAATAATTTCACACATAAGAGGTGGATTTTTTGGGCTTATGCCCATGACAATGGCTTTCTTCTTATCGCTGGCAAGAACTGCTTCCACTGGTGCATGACTTGCCACAGTAGAGTTCATTAACAGCACTGTTTGCTTAGGTGCCCTAAGTCCATTCTTAGCTTGTTTTGTGGGGGCTTAAATAAACCAAGCCCTTCAGACACAAACGTGGCACTGCCTGTCACTGGAGTGCTTGCTTTGTTAAACTGTACATGTCCTTTTCAATATCTTACATATGGGTGGGTGGGAGGGCCCAAGGAGAATTCCATCTTGCACCACTTTTCTTTTCTGCCACTACTGTGTGGCAATGTTTCCTAGATGTGCTATGTACTCCCGTGTGTTTGTGTCATTGCTCTGTCTCTTAGCATCAAGCCAGGTCACTGCAGTCATTGTTTGAAAGTGTATGAAAATAATATTGTGACCTGTGAGGTGGTTAAAATTGACTGTAAATTGTGTTATTGAGGTAAATAATAATGTAGGAAAAAAAACAAAATGATGTGATTTTAGCAAAAAAAAAAGGATCCAAAACCAAAACCGTTGGTTTTGCAAAGGCCGTTTTTCCAAAACCAAGACCAAATCCAAAACACAAATTTAATCCAGATCCAAAACCAAAACAGAAACCAGAACATGGGTCAGTGAACATCTCTAGTATGAATAGTCCACTATACTGAATGACTACTCTGATTTTCTATACTGAACATATTTCCAAGTATATATTCTTATTCTGCATTGTATTTTGATAGCTATACTTAATAAAAATGAAGTATTTTGATGTTCAGCTGGGTACTTTAAGGATGTACAGGTACGATTTGCTGATCTATGAGGCACTGAATAGAATTAACCCCTACACAAATGTCTTTTTATTCTGTCTCTTATGTGCTTATTTTTGGTGAACAAAGGAGATAGCAATCATCTCTATGGATAAAGGCCACAAGTCCATATGAGCTCTTTAACAAAGATAAAAGATCATTGACAAGCTAAGCTAGCAGGTGCTACCATATGGGACTCAGAGGTGAAGGGGGCCAGGAGATACACAGTGAAGCCCCATTGTTGCTTTTACTTGTTAAGTTGTTATAGAGCAAAACCCCCAAATGGGTCTTCACTGCCCATGCACCAGTCCCCACATATGCTCAAGAGAACAAAGTGGGGACTTGGGGAGGTTGGATCAGCATTGCTGGGCAAACCCCCTATTTTTGCTATGAGTTATGGAGTGTTAAGTCCCTGTCTATGAAGGTTATTTAAATATTCATTAATATTGGAGCATTTGCTGTCAACATGGATTCTGTTTTATGGCACTTCTCTCTGAATACACGCCCACAAGACGGTTTTAAAATGAATTCATATGGTTCTATTGGGTGTTCCTTTACACGAATCAATCACCCGTCAATAATCATTCAAGACAGTTATTTTCTTTCTGTGTGTGCCAATCTGCCACTGTGAGCACTGACACTAAGTTTGTTTTTCTTATGTATCATATATATTTTTGGGTGTTTAATTGTAATTTCTTATTCTTGCTATTTGTCACAGTCAGGGCCGATGCAAGGATTCTCTGTGCCCTGGGCAAGATCAACCTACCACTCCTCATACCCATACTCTCACACTTGACTTTTGGAAAATAAAAATAATAACTTACCTTCTCTTGGCTGGCAGGTAGTGCTGCAGTCCATTTGCACTGATGTCTGATGCAGAATGCTGTCCCAGGAGCAAAGGCATTTAGATACAAAGCAAGGTAAACAAATACTCAGGAAGCAGTAGTATGTAGAACTGGACTCCTGGAGGACCCTGAAGAGTAGCGATGGTCAAGACGAGATGAAAGCAGTGAGGCGCAGATCCGATGCAGACTGGCGAGTAGACACCAGCAGGAACACTGAGAAGCACGGAGAGCGGATCAGCTGCTGCAGACACGAGCAGAACCGAGGAGTAGCAGCCAGCAGGACTCAGCAGGCACACGGAGGCAGCGGATAGAAACCAGCAGGTGCAGCCACGATGAAACACGGGAGAGTAGAGCTGAGCTGGAACTGTTGATCACGGAGAGCAGCGGATAGGAATCAGCTGGTGCAGTCTCGAGGAAACACAGGAGAGTTGAGGGGAGCTGAAGACTGTAGCGCACGGAGGCAGCGGATAGGAATCAGCTAAACAGTCACGATGAAACACAGGAGAGTTGAAGTGGACTGAAGACTGTAGTGCACGGAGGCAGCGGATAGGAATCAGCTAAACAGTCACGATGAAACACAGGAGGGTTGAAGTGGTCTGAAGACTGTAGTGCACGGAGGCAGCGGATAGGAATCAGCTAAACAGTCACGATGAAACACAGGAGGGTTGAAGTGGTCTGAAGACTGTAGTGCACGGAGGCAGCGGATAGGAATCAGCTAAACAGTCACGATGAAACACAGGAGGGTTGAAGTGGTCTGAAGACTGTAGTGCACGGAGGCAGCGGATAGGAATCAGCTAAACAATCACGATGAAACACAGGAGGGTTGAAGTGGTCTGGAAACCACAGGAATCAGCAGCGCTGAATACACGAGGAAACACAGGAACACCTTCAGAGACTCATGGGAATGAGGCTCCAAGATCAGGCAACGAGGTATGGAACTCAGGTGCTATAAATAGGGAGTGTTGCCTGATCAGCCAATTAACTAAAAGGAACATGAACTGAAGGTTTGAAAGGGCTGCACATGCGCAGACCCTCAGGATGGTGGACGGCCACGGTTCCTAAACACACGGGAAGAAGCACTCACAGTCTGGTGAGTGACAGTCAAAATGCGGTGCAGACTCATCTGCATCACCACTGGGTATCTTGGGAAAGCTAAGTGTTTTCCTAGCAGCAATTTCCAGAGAAACTGAAGGAGGAGACGTCATTGTGTCATGTACCACTTGAGCTGACCAGGAGCTCATTGCATCTCTTGAGATCTGGGTCAGTTTGAAAGAAAGAGAAGATATAGCTCTTAAACCTAGGATCAAGCACAGTTGCCAAAATGTATTGTTCCGATTTCAAGATGCTGATAACTCTTGGATCCTGGCGAAGAGAATAAAGTACTTAATCTGCAAGTCCAACATAATTAGCAGAATTGCTTTGTTTCATTTCCTCCTTCAATTTCTCTTGCTGCTTTTAAAAATGTTTAATTAAGGGAATCACTTGACTCAAGCTAACAGTGTCTGCACTCTGTTCACATGTGATAAATTTGAGTGGTTTCAGCACCTTGCACAACACGGAAAGTATTAGTCCACTATGCTGGACTAAAGTACATTTCCCCTAAATTCTATTTGTCTTGCAGCTGCTGCATTCTCCTACATGCTGTTGCAGAATCTCCTGCATGTCATTGTCATTTTCTTAAAAGTTCTGTACCAAGTTGATTGTGTGAGCAAAACAGGGAATGTGATGGAATTCCCCCAGCTGTAATGCTCTAACAATATTGGTGGCGTTATCAAAAATCACATATCCTCAGGAGAATGCAAGCAAGATAATTCATGTTGCAACTCATTCCATAGTTTTTCAAAGATGTTGTCAGGGGTATTACCTCTGACCTGCTCCTTGTCTCGTCTCTGATAACCATCTCTGACTCCCACCTTCAAGACTTATCCCGTGTTGCTCCCCACTTATGGAATTCCCTACCACGCTTAATCAGACTTCCTCACAGCCTTCAAATATTTAGATGCTCTTTGAAAACCCATATATTTTTTAGAGGTGACCTTATTCTCGATAACACTATTCACACTAATGCACCCTCACAACTATGCCAATCTCCACTCTGAGCCACACTCGCTCCTCTTGTTTCAGCTGTTCCCTCTTAACTTTAGAATGTAAGCTCTCTAATGAGCAGGGTCCTCCATACCCTTTGTTTTCATGTCTCCATTCATTTTGTCTGCCTTGCCTGTTCTTGTTTTATGTATGTCCTGTTTTATGTATGCCCTTGTCTTCCCTACTGTAGGGTGCTGTGGAGCACTGTGGTGCCTTACAAATTTACGATAAGAATAATAATAATATGCCTCTTAGTGAAGCAGATGAAAAATGTGACGTTCTTGGGTACATGCTGCTGCTGTCCCTGCTGGTGAAGGCGAATCACCAACCCAGTGGGCTGTCCCAATCATACAATCTTTAGTCTGCCTAGTTCCACTTATCCACATATCTGTGGTTAAGTGTACAGTGGGTAGAATGGCATTTTGTAGCCCAATAATTACATTTTTAAGAACCTTCTGGTAGAGGTGAGGAATAGCTTTTCTAGTAAAATTGTTTTGTGATGGAATTTGGTAACGGTTGCAGAAGACCTCAAGCAACTGTCTAAAACCAGATGCATTAATAGTGGATATTGGACGCAGATCTAATACTAGTATAGTCGACATGGCGTCTGTGATCTGCTTTGCAACTGGGTGACAGCTTTCATACTTGCTTCCTCTTGCAAAGGATTGTTTAACAGTCAGTTGTTGTAAACTACTAGTAGTCTTTTTCTTGGTCTGGGTTGAAGATCCACCCCCAGCAGCAGGAGCAGCAGCAGTGGGCCAAACGTTCAAGGATTCTTCTGAGGAGTCCTGGATAGGGGAGAAGTCATCTCACCTTATAAACTTGGATGCAGGACTAACTCCGATCACTTGTGAGGATATTGATGATAAAGGTGTTGGGGGTATAGATTGCAGGTGCTGGGATCTAGCTGAGAGAAGGGAGGTAGCTGATGCTGGACTGCTTGCTGTTATTTTTTAGCATAAGTTTCTGATTTTCCCAAGAGCTTTCCATGAACTTGCTTCAAATGCGTAACATGGATGAAGTTCCTAGATGATTAAGGTCCCTACCTCTACTGACTGTGGCTTTACAATGCTACAAATGGCTAGCCAACTGTTGTCAGGATTTGTGTAAAAATAATTTCACACATAAGAGGTGGATTTTTTGGGCTTATGCCCATGACAATGGCTTTCTTCTTATCGCTGGCAAGAACTGCTTCCACTGGTGCATGACTTGCCACAGTAGAGTTCATTAACAGCACTGTTTGCTTAGGTGCCCTAAGTCCATTCTTAGCTTGTTTTGTGGGGGCTTAAATAAACCAAGCCCTTCAGACACAAACGTGGCACTGCCTGTCACTGGAGTGCTTGCTTTGTTAAACTGTACATGTCCTTTTCAATATCTTACATATGGGTGGGTGGGAGGGCCCAAGGAGAATTCCATCTTGCACCACTTTTCTTTTCTGCCACTACTGTGTGGCAATGTTTCCTAGATGTGCTATGTACTCCCGTGTGTTTGTGTCATTGCTCTGTCTCTTAGCATCAAGCCAGGTCACTGCAGTCATTGTTTGAAAGTGTATGAAAATAATATTGTGACCTGTGAGGTGGTTAAAATTGACTGTAAATTGTGTTATTGAGGTAAATAATAATGTAGGAAAAAAAACAAAATGATGTGATTTTAGCAAAAAAAAAAGGATCCAAAACCAAAACCGTTGGTTTTGCAAAGGCCGTTTTTCCAAAACCAAGACCAAATCCAAAACACAAATTTAATCCAGATCCAAAACCAAAACAGAAACCAGAACATGGGTCAGTGAACATCTCTAGTATGAATAGTCCACTATACTGAATGACTACTCTGATTTTCTATACTGAACATATTTCCAAGTATATATTCTTATTCTGCATTGTATTTTGATAGCTATACTTAATAAAAATGAAGTATTTTGATGTTCAGCTGGGTACTTTAAGGATGTACAGGTACGATTTGCTGATCTATGAGGCACTGAATAGAATTAACCCCTACACAAATGTCTTTTTATTCTGTCTCTTATGTGCTTATTTTTGGTGAACAAAGGAGATAGCAATCATCTCTATGGATAAAGGCCACAAGTCCATATGAGCTCTTTAACAAAGATAAAAGATCATTGACAAGCTAAGCTAGCAGGTGCTACCATATGGGACTCAGAGGTGAAGGGGGCCAGGAGATACACAGTGAAGCCCCATTGTTGCTTTTACTTGTTAAGTTGTTATAGAGCAAAACCCCCAAATGGGTCTTCACTGCCCATGCACCAGTCCCCACATATGCTCAAGAGAACAAAGTGGGGACTTGGGGAGGTTGGATCAGCATTGCTGGGCAAACCCCCTATTTTTGCTATGAGTTATGGAGTGTTAAGTCCCTGTCTATGAAGGTTATTTAAATATTCATTAATATTGGAGCATTTGCTGTCAACATGGATTCTGTTTTATGGCACTTCTCTCTGAATACACGCCCACAAGACGGTTTTAAAATGAATTCATATGGTTCTATTGGGTGTTCCTTTACACGAATCAATCACCCGTCAATAATCATTCAAGACAGTTATTTTCTTTCTGTGTGTGCCAATCTGCCACTGTGAGCACTGACACTAAGTTTGTTTTTCTTATGTATCATATATATTTTTGGGTGTTTAATTGTAATTTCTTATTCTTGCTATTTGTCACAGTCAGGGCCGATGCAAGGATTCTCTGTGCCCTGGGCAAGATCAACCTACCACTCCTCATACCCATACTCTCACACTTGACTTTTGGAAAATAAAAATAATAACTTACCTTCTCTTGGCTGGCAGGTAGTGCTGCAGTCCATTTGCACTGATGTCTGATGCAGAATGCTGTCCCAGGAGCAAAGGCATTTAGATACAAAGCAAAAAAAACTTGTAACAATAAGCTGGTAACATCCCCAGCTCTCTCCCCACACATTACATCGATACCACTGCCACTCCTCTCACCGCACATTACTCCAATACCACCCCCTCTCTCCCCACACATTGCATGGGACTGGCTGACAAGTTTTAGTCTGGGTGACAGGAACAAAGTAGCGATGATGGGGATAAGCAACCGCAAATTCTCATAAATAAACCCTTCATAATAATCCTTAACCCCCTCATCAATCAATTCCCTCATCCTGTCATTAACCATCTGAAAATCATTAAATCTCTCATCATCATAATAACCTCTTCAACAACATTAATCTCCCCATCATTACTTAACCCCCAAAATTACAAATTAACCCCTATATAAGCATTGATTTCCACATCATCCCCCCTTATAGTCATTCATTCTTTTAATCATTTAGCTTCATGATAACAACCCCTTCAGCATCAGTAACCCCTTTATAATCATTAACTCCCTCATAATTAATTGACCTAACATTAAAAATTAAATTTTATAATCATTAACCCCCCCTAATCATTACTTCCCTCAGCACCATCAAAAGTACCCCATTAGGATCATTAACCCCCTCACCATCTTAATTATATTCCAATTATTATGCCTTACCCCTTTAACACCAACTTAAATCTTTCCTCCATCCCCACATTCCTGTTGCTGCTCCTGTAATAGAGAGGAACTGATCACATGTCAGTTCCCCTCTGTGTGCTTTGTCTCCCACAGTGCACCCTGCAGGCCGGAGGTTATACAACTGTCACCTGTGTTCTCAATTTAGGATACTCTCCATGCTCCATGCTCCCCATTCAGAATGCGCTCCGTGCCCCATGCGCCCCGTGCGGAGCACTTTCTTCTTTCTGGGTGTCACCAGGCCTTAGTGATGCCCCCAAAAGCCTTGCGTCCTAGGCAGCTGCTAAAGCTGCCTAATGGTAGAGCCAGGCCTGTTTATGGTTGATCTGTTTATTTGACATTTCTTCATCTGTGTGTTCCATGGCTATATTCATCTATAGTTAATTGCAGCATGCTGGTGAAGGATGATTACACATTTAATTAGTTATTATTGTTATTAAATAAAAGTGGCTTCTTCATATTTTAACTTGTACATATTTATCATTCAGAATTAATCAATCAATTATTTATAATTGAATAGAAATGATAAACACACTTATACATTGCAGTCTGGGGTACCAAAAGCAATATATTATTATTCTAGGTTTATGCAAATATTTGCTTTCCAAATATTTTGTGGATGTACTCTATATTAATTGTTTGTTTATGGCAAAGACAGACCTTTGTTTTGCTCAGATATTTCATCAGTGTTAACACGTTGGATCTCTTGAGGATTTAGGGCTTTAGACACTAGTGTCCTATCAAGGGCGCAGGGATCATCAAGACAATTATTCTGAAGGCTAATTTTAAAGCTATGGTCTTTCCATAGCACTTACTGTATGTTTGTTTTCATATCTTCAGAGAATTTGCAATCCCAAAGCTATTCACTCATTTATACATTTCTGCATTAACACATTCACTGCTGCAGGTCTTTACTGTCCCTCATATAATAAATAAAACAAAAGCTTACATCTCTCAAACATTTGTTCAATTAAATGTACAAAATTATATTACTATGTTTTCTATTAGTTTTCATATATGCATACTACTAAGACAACTAGAATGGTATTTAATAGTAGGAAACTTTAAAATAATTCTGGACATAAGAAATATAATGCATTAAATGACCACAAGTAATAATATCCACAAATGTATATGTAAAGGTTTCAATAGCTTATCAGAACTAAATATACCTGAAGGAAGTTGTATTTTATAATTCTTAAAACGTATAAAAATAATATAATTATAAATAATAAATAAAATGTATAACAAAACCTATGATCACTTTGTATGACATCGAATAGAAAATTATATGTTAAAGGAAGAATATTCCAAAGAAAACCGTGTTCTCTTTAGGGTACCTGACCACAGTGGTGGATCTGTCGCCACTGTAGGGTGTTTGGCTGCTACAGGTACTGGGTGTGAGGGGGTGCACAGCAAAGCTGGGTCATCTTCCAAAATCTCCACTCTTCAATCAGAAGAGTGGATTGGGGTCTGTTCTGAGCATGCACTGCTTTGGCGCATGTGCAGTGAAGCTCTGATTGGGTCTTCACTGCACATATACTGGACACGCGCATGCTCAGAAGAGCAGTGCATGGACATCTTCTGAGCATGAACATTTTAGTGTATGTGCAAACTTTGCTACGGGTCCCAGTGATACACTGTACCACCCCTGCAAAACAATTGGAGAAAAGCAACAAAACTGTATTACATTAGTGTTATTCATCAGTGTGGGAATTGTGCTAAATAAGTTGTCTGCTTTTAGACAAACCCTTTACAGAAAACATGACCCCCTGTTTGTCTATAGCTCATAACAGAGCATTACAGAAGCAATTCTATAGATTTCTATCGTAGAGCCATAGATGGTGTGTGGTGCACATTCCTGTGCATTGTAGATTTTTAAAATGTTAGTACTTATTCTCTTTCCACTGTCTTCTGTTGTTAAAGTACATGTCAGTTTGTAAGGCCACATATTCTACAACACCACCGAGAAGCTAGACTTTTTTTGCACATTAACAATAGATAAAAACTACAAGATGTACATTGCACAGTGGAGGAGAGCAATGTACATTAAAATTTGAAAGAAAAGAACTCCACACCCATTTAGCCCCACACTGGGCTGATGTCTAGTGGAGGCATTTCCCTTGGGAACATATACCTTGCATCACAATTTCAAGCAGAAATGGAAGAGATGTTGAAGTGAAGCCCTTAGTAAGATCTGAAAAGTTGCCACCATAGAGACTGCCCTGAAAATGACACATAATTGGACAGATGCCTTTTCCCATCCAATAATATACATTTTTTAGTGCACACACCCCATTGACAACCGAAAGAACCTTTGCTCTATTCCTCAATTTAACCTTGGTCTCAGAAAATATCAGCTCCTGATTTGGACTGCATTTTAGGAATATTCTTCATCATCAAAAGGTCAAGGCCCAGCACAGCAGCACAGAGTCCACATTTTTAGAGTGTGGTTGGCCCTGGACTTCCTTACAGATCAGGAGGTTGCCAAAATTTTGCCTTAACAGCACAAAAGAGATGATTTGAAGCCTTTAAAATCATGATCCAATGCAGTGTCTTGGCTGCACAAATAATTAAGTGCTTTACACTTTATGGTCACGGTTCATTCAAATTATTGTGCTGACAAGTGGTAGGCATCGTACAGGCACAAATCCATGTGCTTTGAGAGCCAATTGAAAAGTACCGCTTTCCAAAACAAGCACTTTTACACCAAACCATCAGGGGTTTTGGAGTGTGTAAACTGTCACACATTACCAGTGTTTGAATTCTCACCCTTCAAAACTCTGAATAGTAAATCCAACAGATTGGAAATGAAAATATTTGGCAAGTTGCAAAGCAACAAAAAAAAAATGACTGCTTACAAAATTTCCCCTTAGGTCTGATTGCTTTTGAAAAAAGATGCTTTAAAGGTGACCTAATTAATATGTATAATGACAAAGGTACATCAACTGCTAATTGATAAAGTTTTATTATGCGTATAGGAAGGGGTTAATTAAATAATCCCTCAAATCCTCGTTCACCACTTTATTACACGCCTAATACCTCATCCTTTTTCCTTCTGTTTCCTACTATCGCAAAGGAAAGAGAAAAAAAAACGTGTAAAGGATGCTGAACTGAACCAGACCAGGACACTTGTCTTGTCTGCAACTAGCCAGTAATGCTTCGATTAGTTAGAGAGTAAGAAAGCTGCTCTGATTGGTTAGTTACGCTAGACACCTCGTGGGGACTCAATGAACTTCATTGTATCAATGAGGTTTATTGATTCATGAACCTTATTTATACAACTGTGTCACACTATGGGGCATATCCAATTCTTGGCGGAAACGCTGTAAAATCTCGCGGTCCGCGCATGATTACCTTTATTACGGTAATCGTGCGCGGAAAAACAGATAATACGGTAATTTAATCGCTGGATTTCAGCTCGCAGCTGAAATCCAGCTACAAATTACCGTATTAACTGTAATAGTTTTAACGCCGCGGGACTTTCAGAGAATTGAATATGCCCCTATACATTTTATCAATGAACCTCATGTGAGGTCTAGCCACAAGCAACCAATTAGAGCCGACTTTTCACATATAGAGCCAAGGCAATCTGAATTGGTTAGTTTCGGACAGATCTCCTGGCATGCCACAAGTAGAACAGCAGTCAACTTTTTAATTTTTTTTCCGTTGGATTTCAAGGAAAAAGAAAAAGTAGAACAAAGGGCATCCCTTTGAAATTAGGTGTGAGAAAGTGGTGAACAAGGAATTAGGGGAGTATTTATTTAAATAAAAGAGGTTTTTTTGCTACGGTGTCTTTTTTTTAAATATTTTTTACAGTATTTTCCTATGTGGCATTAGAGTCCCCAGCGGGCCTTGGTTGCCAGGGCATGCTGGTACTTGTTGTTCTACAATCGCCAGTATGTTCTGGACACCATGGGTATGCTGGTACTTGTATTTTTACAAGTGCCAGGATACCTAAGATGTTTATGGTTCCCAGGGCTTGTTGGATTCAGTAGTGTCACATGTAAAAAAGAATAGCATTGTTATTTTTGCACATTATTTCCTTAATACTAGGGATGTGCACCGGCGACTTTTGAGGTCTCGTGTTTTGTGTTTTGGATCCGGATTTTCGCGATGTTTTGGGTTCGGATTTGTTTCGCAAAACACCTGCCGAAAGGTTTTAGTTCGGATTTAAGGTTTTGGATTCGGATTTTTTTTGAAAAAAAACTAAAAAGTTTAAAAATCAAGTTTTTGGGCTTATTTTCACTCCTACGCTATTATTAACCTCAAAACACATTCAATAACAATCATTTACACTAATTTAAAGGCTATTCTGAACACCTAACACCTCACAATATTTTTTTTTTTTTAGTACAAAACGTTGCAACGAGGTATCTTTCTGGACTGCGTAGAGGAGTGTTCCCCACAATATAATTAAAAACCCATCAACTGGTCTGAATTACACCCAAAAATAGTATCTGGACTGCGTAGAGTAGTGGGCACTGGGCACCACAATAAAATATATAGAAAACCTTCAACAGGTATGAATTACACCCAAAAATAGTATCTGGACTGCGTAGAGGACTGGGCACTGGCCACCACAATATAATATATAGAAAACCTTCAACAGGTCTGCATTACACCCAAAAATAGTATCTGGACTGCGTAGAGTAGTGGGCACTGGGCACCACAATAAAAAATATATAGAAAACCTTCAACAGGTCTGAATTACACCCAAAAATAGTATCTGGACTGCGTAGAGTAGTGGGCACTGGGCACCACAATAAAATATATAGTAAACCTTCAACAGGTCTGCATTACACCCAAAAATAGTATCTGGACTGCATAGAGGACTGGCCACTGGCCACCACAATATAATATATAGAAAACCTTCAACAGGTCTGCATTACACCCAAAAATAATATCTGGACTGCGTAAAGTAGTGGGCACTGGGCACCACAATAAAAAATATATAGAAAACCTTCAACAGGTCTGCATTACACTGCACATACGGCTGCTCCTTCATCCTCTCCATCATATACATGTTGGAGTTTCAGCGTGTGAAAACCTCTTGTTTTTGATAATGACAGTGCATTTTGAATATTTTTCAATTAGCCCCACAACACTGAATGTACTTTATCTATGATACGCATATATCTTTCTTGACTGCGTAGTGTGGTGGCCCTGGTACACAATTTGGTACCGAGGCCACAATATAATTAAAAAACCCTCCACGGGTCAGAATTCCACCAAAAAAGGGTATGGACTGCGTAGTGTGGTGTGCCCGGAACACAATTTTTTACAGCGCCAACAATGTAATTAAAAAATTGGGCATTAACTGTCACCGTTGTTTAATATCTGATACACCTAAATATGGACTGCACAGTGGAGTGGCCCTGGTAGTAAATTTGGTGCCGGGGCCACAATACCTCCTCCAACTTCCAAGTGTAGTGTTTATAAAGACAGACAGCGTCGAAGTGTTATTTGTTGACTTTCCTAACCCTAAAATTGTCCCTGTTGCAAATATTCGTGCAATGGAGAGTTACTTTTTCATTGAAAGACTCAAGCTTTCAAGTGTAGTGTTTATAAAATATAAACAACAATACAGTAGTTTTAGAGCACGTCAATACCTCTTGTTTTAAATTATGACAGGGCATTTTACTTTTGGTTTAATTTCTTGAATTTGTTTAAATTTGGTTTTACTTTTTGAACATGGCAAACGACTGTTGATTGGTCATATAATGCAAAAAAAAAAGTTCCAAGATGGAATTGTCCTTGGGCCCTCCCACCCACCCTTATGTTGTTGAAATAGGACATGAACACTTTAACAAACCAATCATTTCAGCGACAGGGCCTACCAAACAACTTTGACTGAAATGATTGGTTTGTTTGGGCCCCCACACCAAAAAAGCTATTCATCTCTCCCTGTACAGACTAAACAGGCTCTACTGAGGCAAGATGTCGTCCTCATCCTCAACCTCTGATTCCTCTCCCCCTACAGTGTGTACTTCCTCCTCATCACACATTATCAATTCGTCCCCGCTGGACTCCACAACCACAGGTCCCTCTGTACTATCTGGAGGGCAGTGCTGTACTTCATTGAGGAATTGATTATTCATTTTTATAAACATCATTTTTTCAACGTTATGAGGAAGCAACCTCCTTCGCCGCTCACTGACCAGGTTCCCCGCTGCACTAAAAACTCTTTCCGAGTACACACTGGAGGGGGGACAACTCAGGTAAAATAGAGCCAGTTTGTACAGGGGCTTCCAAACTGCCTTTTTTTCCTGCCAGTAACAATATGGACTGTCTGACATGTCTACTTGGATGGTGTCAGCAAAGTAAAGTAATCCTCCACAATTTTTTCAATTGTGACAGCATCCAATGCAGCGAGAGTAGACATGTCTGCAATGGTTGGCAGGTCCTTCAGTCCGGACCAGACGTTATCAGCATCCCCGCCAGTGCCTCTTTTAGGAAAACTGAGCTTTTTCCTCGCAGCCATAGATGTGGAAGAAAATGAGGGTGGAGCTGTTGGCATGTCATGGTCCTCTTCAGAGGACAATCTCCTGACCAGCAGGTCTTTGCGCCGCTGTAGACTTGTGTCCGCCGGAAACAGAGACACAACATACGCTTTAAACCGAGGATCGAGCACGGTGGCCAGAATGTATTCCTCTGACTTTAAAAGAGTGACCACCCTCGGATCCTGGCAAAGCGTACGAAGGGCTACATCCACAAGAGCTACATGCTTGGTGTAATCGCAATGGCTTGCCAGCTCCTCCCTCACTTTCTCCAGCTGCTTCTGTAACAGCCTGATCAGGGGAATCACCTGACTCAAGCTGGCAGTGTCGGAACTGACTTCTCGTGTGGCAAGTTCAAATGGCTGCAGAACCTTGCACAACACGGAAATCAGTCTCCACTGCGCTTGACTCAGGCGCATCCCCACTCCTTTGCCTATGTCATAGGTGGCTGTGTAGGCCTGAATGGCCTTTTGCTGCTCCTCCATCCTCTGCAGCATATAGAGGGTGGAGTTCCAGCGCATCACAACCTCTTGTTTGAGGTGATGGCAGGGCAGGTTCATGCTTTTTTGATGTGCCTCTAGTCTGCGGTAGACACTGGCTGAATGCCGAAAGTGTCCAGCAATTTTGCGCGCCACCGCATGCATCTCCTGCACACCCCTGTCACTCTTGAGGTAATGCTGCACCACCAAATTAATGGTGTGGGCAAAACATGGGACGTGCTGGAAATTGCCCATATTTACTGGCATTGTCTGACACCACAAATCCCCATGAGAGTCTAAGTGGGGTAAGCCACTGGGAGATAATTTCCCTCAGTTTCTCTAATATGTTGTCAGCGTTGTGCCTCTTATTAAAGCCTGTAATACACAATGTTGCCTGCCTTTGCACGAGCAGCCATTTTGTAGATGCTGCTACTGATGCAGCTGTTGCTGTTGCTGCGGAAGGGGATGCATCTACCCAGTGGGCTGTCACAGTCATATAGTCCTTCGTTTGCCCAGAACCACTTGTCCACATGTCCGTGGTTAAGTGGACAGTGGGCACAACCGCATTTTTTAGAGCACTGAGGACACTTGATCGTACTTCTCTGTACATTTTTGGTATCGCCTGCCTAGTGAAGTGGAATCTCGACGGGATTTGGTACCGGGGACACAATACCTCCATCAACCCTCTAAATCCCACTCCACTGATGGCGGACACCGGGCGCACATCTAACACCAACATTGCAGTTACAGACGCAGTTATACGCTTTGCAATAGGGTGACTACTATTGTATTTTGTAGTCATGGCAAACGACTGTTGGACGGTCAATTGTTTTGTGAAAGACTTAGCGGTCTTACGACTTCCCCTCTGGGAAGATGACCGACTAACATCAGCAACAGCAGCAGTGGCAGTAGTAGGCGTACCACTGCAGGATTCCTCGGATGAATCCCGTATTGAGGAAGACTCAGTCTGGCTGCTGACTTGGGCTGCAGAACTGAATCTGATGGAGATCGTGGAGGAAGTTGACGAGGAGGGTGTTGCTGGTGTGTATCCAACTGGACCACGGGATTTAGGTGTCCCTGTACCGATGAGGGTCCTAGCCCCAGTTCCTGAACTAACCACTGAACTATGAAGGTTATTCAGGTGACGTATAAGGGAGGATGTTCCTAGGTGGGCAAGATCCTTACCCCTGCTTATTTGAGCTTTACATAAGCTACATATGGCCATTCATTGGTTGTCCGGATTTGGATAAAAATAACTCCAGACCGCAGAGGTGCATTTTTTGGTCTTCTGACCAGGCATGACGATGGGCTTTTTCATCCCATGGACATCAGCTGTTTCCCCCCCTGGTGCCTCATTTTCAATAACCACATCACCATCCTCATCATCAAGTTCCTCCACAGCGCCAGCTACATCATCAATAGGCTCCTCCCGCGCCACCTCTTCCCGTACAGTGATGGAAAGGTCAGGCTTGACAACCACCAACACCCTTGGACTCGCCTTGAGGATTTGTAAAAATTTCTCTTTAGATGGCAGAGTTGTTTGCTGTTTTGTTGCTGACAGCATAACTCTCTTCAATTTTTTGTAGGGGGGGGGAGGAGGAGGAGGGCTAAGATCTGTGGGTGAAGCTGAACCACTAGTCATGAACACGGGCCAGGGCCTAAGCCGTTCCTTGCCACTCCGTGTCGTAAATGGCATATTGGCAACTTTACGTTTCTCCGCAGATGATTTTAAGTTTCTCTTTTTGCTACTTTTTCTTAACTTGGGCTTTTTGGATTTTACATGCCCTGTACTACGAGATTGGGCATCGGGCTTGGAAGACGACGTTGATGTCATTTCATCAAGTGGGTCTTGATCTTTCCCTACTTTATCCTCCAAATTTTTGGTCTCCATTATATGTAGCACAAGATACTGCAGAATGTGTGAACTTGGTAATATTGCAGTACCAATGGACTTATACTGCTGGATTGGTTTTGCAAATTTGGTTATAATTATTTTTTTTAAAAAAAAATTATTTTTATTTTTTTTATATCTTTTTTTTTATTTTTTAAAAACTTGGGAATAATGGGGAAATAACTATGCCCTTAGAAGCACAGAGCACAGGACACAGCACCACTGGACTGAACAGGACACGGCACAGGACCCAGCAGCACTACGGAACTCAGCAGGACAGAGCACAGGACACAGCACCACTGGACTGATACTGCAATTTGTGTGAACTTTGTAATATTGCAGTACCACTGGACTTTTACTGCTGAATGTGTGAACTTGGTAATATTGCAGTACCAATGGGCTTATACTGCAGGATTGGTTGTGCAAATTTTGTGGTAATTAAAAAAAATTAAATTAGTTTTTGGTATTTTTTTAAATAACTTTTTTTTATTTTTTTAAACACAGGGGAATATTGGGGAAATAACTATGCCCTTAGAAGCACAGAGCACAGGACACAGCACCACTGGACTGAACAGGACACAGCACAGGACCCAGCAGCACCACTGACCTCAGAAGGACAGAGCACAGCACACAGCACCACTGGACTGATACTGCAGAACACAGCACAGCACAGCACAGAACTAAACAGCACAGCACAGAACTAAACAGCACAGCACGAGATCTACCAGGACAGAGGACCACCTAACACACCCTCCCTCTACCCTGATCAATGCCCGAGTGAAGATGGCGGCGACTAGCGGGGAATTTATAGGATCCGAGTATCGCGAGATCCGACAATGGGATTATGAGTCAGAGCCTCAGTTTCAGATTTGAATTTGGCGCCAATACCCGGATCTGTCTCGGATCCGACTCGGATCGGCAACGTTCGGGTGGGCTCGGATTTCAGAAATCCGAGTGCGCTCATCTCTACTTAATACCCACCCACACAGGGGTGTTGGCAGGAACCCCAGTGCTGTTTTTTTCTAGGGAGAACCGCATATTTTTTTGCAGCCCAATTCACCAAGAGAATTCATCCCCTTACTGAACAGGCTGGGGCTGTGTCACACTATGACAGGATGGCCGACACTGTAGTTTTCCCTTTTATTGTGTTACCAGCCCAGGCTCTTATAGCCTTGTGCTGGTTGCAGCTTTTGTGCGGGGCGCCATGGTTCCCCCCACATTACTGATAACCGGTCCAGGATATGAGTTCTACTGCTTCGATCACTTTGTTAGTTATTTATTTTTTAAATAAACATTCAAACATCAATCACCATCAAGTTGCTGACGATAAATGGCATCTTGAGTATGCCACCACAATATGATATGTTTATATCCTGATGCGCGTTAAACATATCTTTATGCAGATGTATTTAATGTACTAGTTTTAATTGCACATATCTTAAAATATACACTAACTCAAAATAAATGCATGAATGCACCATTTTGCAGCAAGCATTTTACGTGTACATTTTGGATGCATTCAACTCTAAATGACCCGCACGGTGTTCTGTTTAAATACTGTCTGTTCATAGTATGGGGGCAGGAACCAGACTAAACGGATCCTTACCCTGATGATGCACCCAACAGTTGTCATTTATGGCACTGCCAGATGAGACGTTCACAAACTCTTCCTGTGTTAATCAGCAAAAGCTGAGAACAATGCTGGCAAACAGCCTTCCTTGCTTCCATTAGCATTAGTCACATCACAGATACGGAAATATGGCCTGGAGACTTTTTATAAGAAATATCGTCTTAAGCAATGAATTGACAGATGAATTTGTATAATTAAAAAATTTGTTGTTAAATTTTACAAATTATTGGCAAATTGATTTTTAATGATTTGCTCCATAATTATTAGTAACATGTTTTTCATGAAAGTCTAACATTATTACATTGCACTTGTTAAAATGAAGGTAATTATCTTAAATAGGACCTAGGTCACAAATTCAGCATTACTTTTCTGAACATGTCTTGATGTAAAATTGTAAAAATGCAATAGAAAAAAATATTAATATTTCTTTTATAATACGGTTCTAATTAATGTTTGTTTGGCAGCAATAAAATGACATCAACTGTTCATTCAGATGATAACTTTTTGAGTCCTTTTTTGAGTGAATTCCGGTTGGATTGTGATATTTGTGAATTTTATTGTCTACAATGTTCTTTTTTCTAAGCACTCATCAGATCATAAATGAGTTATTTGTTCAGCTTTTAAGTAAATAGTACATATTATAATGTACCTCTGAAACAACAGATACGGTATTCCATAAAAAATTTAGGTTTTTTATTTTTATTATATTTCTGATTTTCCTGTTTGCCAAGTAAACTATGGTGCTAATTGCAGATATCCCAGAGCGATACAATTTACACAAAGGCTCATGGGCAGCTACCTGCAATTACATAGCACTGATTAAGGCACTTTAATGATGCTGTAGTATGCATGGTCCAAAGATACTCTAGGGTATACTGGATAATACCTGTCTGATAATTCATCCTTGTTTGCAGACTGTGAAACAGAAATTCATTTAAATTTACTTGCATGAATACGTTTTCTCTATATAAATGTATAGTACCTAGTTCGTAATTTATACATTCAATTTTTGTGTTTATTTACCATATTATATTTCAGAGATACATGCCTTGGGGTTGCACTGTTCAGGGTGTATCAGAGAAAAATATTTCAATTATTTTCTGTACCTTCCTTTCTATGTATATTCTGTTTATGCTTGATGACCACCTATAAAATGTCTTGAAACATTGTTTTAGCATAATGTAGCAGGAGTTTCAGAATACTACATGATCATTCCGGTTTTAATCATTTTCCAGATTATTACAAACCTGACAAGCAGGATCCCTACAAAGAGAATCCGATTGGCAAAAAAACAAGTGGAATATAAACAGACTTACCTGAACACTGAATCTGCACATTTCCGATCCACGCATGCTTACAGCAACTCATTCCGAATACACAGCTTTCCGGCAGTTCAGTTTCACGTCAGTTAACAGTGCGACCTAGATAAATGTTAATTGAAAGAGGCAATGTCGGGACACCACAGGTTAACTGTTTAATGCTGCTTAAAATTAACATTTTACTAGGTCGCACTGTTAACTGAAACTGAACTGTCGGAAAGCTGTGTATTCGGAATGAGTTTCTTTCAGCATGCGTGAATCTGCGTGTGCAGAGTTGGTGTTTAGTTATGTCTGTTTATATTCCTCTAGTTTTTTTGCCAATCGGATCTTCTTTGTAGGGATTCTGCTTGTCGGGTTTGTGGTACTCTGGAAAACGTACTCAACCTGATCATTCAGGGTGCAGATATACTTATTTAGGCTGAAGGTTATGAAAATGTTTCAGACATATAATAGGTTTCTTATCTAATGAATAAAGTGACTATGAATACAAAAGTGGTAAGATATTAGCCACCTTCATTATTTAAAAATATCAAAATACTGCTTATTGTTCCTTTTTTTTAGTATAGACGGCACAGTACTGCCCAATATAAAAAAGAAGTTCAGAAAATAGTTTTATTGTAGAACTGATAATCTGGTATACTGGTATAAATATAGGGCTATTGCAATCCCCATTGTTGTCTGTGCAAGGCTAGGTACACACTGCAGTGTTTTCAGACAATTATTGGGCCAATCACATGATAAACTATCGTTTGGCCTGATATCCCATTAGTGTGTACACTGCAATGATGAACAATTATTGTTCCAAAGCTCATCGTATTATTTCATTTGATTTTTAAACTAGACTAAAAATGTCATTCAACAATGGAACAATGTCGTTCCAATTCTGCAGTGTGTATGCACTCAGGACCGGCAGTGTCCATAGATCTCTATGAAGAGTGCAGAGTCACAATCTTTTCAACCGATGGTTATGAAAGATCTGAAAGTAAATTGTGTAAAATGTGCTTAGTGTGTACGGGTGTGGTATGATTAAACGGTAATGTAAATGCTGACATAGTTTATCACATTATACAGATGATGGGTACAACCATTGCCGCTTTAAAAGCGCAGTTT
Organism: Mixophyes fleayi; assembly: GCF_038048845.1. Lineage (NCBI taxonomy): Eukaryota > Metazoa > Chordata > Amphibia > Anura > Limnodynastidae > Mixophyes > Mixophyes fleayi. The sequence continues at coordinate 262,534,860 of NC_134402.1, forward strand.
TCAGTGTGGCGATGAGAACTGACATCATTTCTTACTGTAGAGATTTCTTCAAGTCGGATCTGACATATGTAGGAAAATAGAACTGCCATACCGAATGACTGTCTATTATATGCTAAGTAGATATTGTGATTTTGTCGGGGTTATGCTAATCGCTCTTTTTTTGTCGTGATAAACTATGTAGGTATTTACATTGCCGTTGAAATGACTACCACCGGCTTGTACACATAAATCAGCATACTGATCGGAATTATTTTTTTTAATCAGTTAAATAGTTAAGGATATCGCATCAGGAGAAATTTTGTATAGTGTGTAGCCATCCTTAAAACCATCACCATAAGTAAAGTGAAAACAAGTATAACATATGTAAGTGTTGTTCTAACTAAAACCCAATAATGGGAAAACTCAATGAGGAATAAACCATGGCAGCATAACTAATTTCATCCTTGCACAATTTTTAGTCATACTATATAAAATAAAAAGCGGAGGATGCGGTCTGTCCACTCTTATGCTTTTGTTTGTGCACCAACTAGGTACATTTGTGCTTATCCATACTTTGCAAAGGAATCCAACCCACCTAACTTCTTCCAACGCCCTGCAAATTCATGCACTTTCCTTTCAAACCGGGTACAGTTGTCCAAAATTAGACAAGTGTTATCACAAAAGAGCATTTAATCTGTGTTGTTACAATTTTGCAGTTCACAAATTACCTTTAGAGTCTCATGACACTAAAAATTGCTCTTATACAAAAGTATGAAAATTAATATAATAAATAGCACGATTCTTCATTTATGTGTGTGTGAAGTAATTTTTTTCTCTGCAGACCTATACATCTAGATAGAAAATTAAAGATCAAGAGTGCCTCCAAAGCGGTGTTTTCACTATGGAGTTGCCATTTTTCCCTTTGTAAAGTTCCTTCACTGTCTTCATGAAATCTAAGCATAAGACATCCATACTGTATACATCAAAACTGTCAGCATTTGGATATCCAGGAACTGTGGAGTTACAAACTCTAGCAAGTCTGGGGCAGCACATTGGACATGGATTAGCATTGTTGCCTCATAGTGCTGCGGTCATGGGTTTGGTTCCGACCTATGTGTGTGGAGCTTGTATGTTCTTCTCATGTTTACATGTGTTTGCTCCAGGTGCTTTGGTTTCTTCTCACAGTCCAAAAATATACTGGTAAGATAATTGGCATCTGACAAAAATGGACCCTTGTATATGTGTGGTAGGGAGTTTAGACTGTAAATTCAAATGGGGAAGGGAGTGGTGTTAATGACTGCACATTCTTTGTACAGCACTGCATAATATAATCAACATTATACAAATAAACAATAACAAATAAATGTCTGGAAGGCATTTCAAGTAGATGGACAGCCCACGGTGGCCCAACTGGTAAGAAATGAGCACTGTTGACATACAAATAAGAAAAAATTATCGACTTTGTAAGGAGGTGTTGTGCGGCCCATTCTTTATTTATTTGCGATAATCATGTCTCAACAGGAAGACCAGGTCATTTTATTGAGATAGTGTCAGTACTGCCAGTAAAAATAAATTAATATATGAGGTCAGACACAAGTGCTCCTCTACAAATTAAATTACCAGCCATAGTCTAGACTGATCTTCACTACAACAGGGAAACAAGTAGCATTAAGCACCCTGTTATAATGATAATTAGCAAGCAAACTAGTGAGGACTGGGGCATCTTTTATTATTATTATTATTATTATCATCATTTATTTATAAGGCGCCACAAGGTTTCCGCAGCACCGTACACAATGCAAACAATGGACCATACAGGGTAAACAGTACAGACCAATAAACGAATATTACCAAGGGGCATAGTTACTAAACTGCAGGTTTAAAAAAGTGGCAATGTTGCCTATGGCAACCAATGAGATTCTAGTTATCATTTATTTTGTGCATTCTACAAAATGACATCTAGAATCTGATTGGCTGCTATAGGCAACACCTCCACTTTTTCAAACCCGCAGTTTAGTAAATATACCCCCAAGAAGACTCCAAGGGGCGTATTCAATTGTGAGCGTTAACGCTGCAAAACGAGCGCTCGTAAAATATTACCGTTTATACGGTAATATTGCGCGCGAAAAGCGTTAATACGGTAGTTTACTCGCGGAATTTCAGCTCGCCGCTGAAATTCCGCAAGCAATTACCGTATTAACGGTAAGATTTTTCGAGCGCTCGTTTGTTAGCGTTAACGCTCACAATTGAATACGCCCCCAAGAGCTTCAGGCATAGCAATTATAGTGAGGTTGGAGCAGAAGAAATGGTATACAGACAGGAGGGAAGAGGGCCCTGCTCGTGAGAGCTTACATCCTAAAAGGAGAGCAGACAGACAGCATGTACAAAGGGGAGTCAGGGGATAAAGCGCCGGATGATCAAGTAAAGGGCCGGCAAGAGAAAGGTAATGAGACAGACATGGAGAGAGGGTTAGGTGGATAACTGGTAAGCTTTAAGGAAGAGGTGAGATATACTAGTGCAGGGTGGGGGTGAAATGGCATTTCTCCCCTCCTAGACATTATTAGTGTTTTGCTGATAAGCACAGAAGCTCCCTTCCAGATCATCCTGGTCAGTAATAATAATAATAATAATTAATAATCAATGAATGGACCCACAGACTGACTTCATTGTCCATGTGTCCACGTAAAATGGGCAAGGAGTCATATATAACAAAATGGCAAATTATCTCTAGGAACAATCAGAGAGACAGCTTATAGAATACAAATTTTAGTGCACATACAATTATCAATTTACATTGGTTGTCATAATAGAGTGGCACACATAGAAAATATATTACTCCATACAGCAAATAGCATCTTGCCAATAATGGATATAAATAAATTGAATAACATGACATAAAGGAAATCAGACTGCTATCCATTGCTACCACAAAAATTGGGTTGTAGAGCAGTGTGTACATGTCTGTATGTGAGCTTGATGAAAAAATAAATCAAGAAAAACAAAAATCTTATTTAGCGGTATTCTTCAGCTAACGCTTTCAGATGAGCAGTATTCATTAGAGCACAAATCTTCACAGAAAAACAGAAACCTGCCTATTACAGCAACCAGGGGCGGATTAGGAACTTAAAGTGACCCTGGAAAAAATTCTGGAAGTGGCCTCCTGTGGCCGATTTTTGATGGTAATGGCATTGAGTCCACAATAATCTATACAGGGTCGTAATGATCCATCCTTCTTCTTCACAAAAAAGAACCCCGCTCCAGCGGGAGAGGTGGAAGGACGGATAAATCCTCGCTGGAGGTTCTCCTTGATATACTCAGATGTTGCTTGAGTTTCTGGTAGCGAGAGTGGATACACACGATCCCTAGGAGGGTTCTTGCCAGGTTGTAAGTCAATCGGACAATCCCATGCCCGATGGGGAGGAAGGCGTTCAGACTGAACCTCATCGAATACATCCGCGAAGGAAGCATACTGTGGAGGGAGACCCGGCGGGCAAGGTAAAATGGAAGACTGATGTATTTTGAGTGGAACAACTTGAGAGAGACATCTATGACGACAATCAGGACCCCAGGAAGTGACTTGAGGAGTGTTCCAGTCAATCTGAGGGGAATGAAGTTGAAGCCATGGAAGGCCAAGTACGATGGGACTGGTGGTAACAGGAACAGGAAGGACCAGTAAAGAAATTTTCTCTTGGTGTAAGGCTCCAATTCGAAGAGTCAATGGAGACGTACATTGAGTAATGAGTCCATTAATTATACGTGATCCATCGATAGCAGTAACAGCTATATGTGCTTTTAAAGGAATCACTGGTAGGGACCATTGATTCACTAGGGAACTAGAGATAAAATTTCCAGCAGCTCCTGAATCTAGAAGTGCTTGAGACATAAATGATTTGGTAGCAAAGGAAACGGTAACATCAAAAGCACAGACTTTAACATCCGTAGAACATGGAGAGGACTCCAGGGACCCTAACCTTACCTCTCCAGAACTGGTTAGGGCCTGGCATTTCCCGACCTTCTAGGGCATGAGTTCAGCATGTGAGTAGAGTCAGCGCAATAGATACATAGTCTACTCTTCACTCGTCGCTCTCTCTCCTCAGATGTTAATTTAGAGCGACCTACCTCCATGGGTTCTACTAGAGGTGGAAGATGACGAACTTGGGATACTGAATGAACAGGCGATTTGGAGGAAGTTACTCTTTCAGAATCTCTCTCACGAAACCTCATGTCTACACGATGGCATAGAGAAATCAAATTGTCCAAGGAGGAGGGTAACTCTTGTGAGGTCAGTGCGTCTTTGATCTTGTCAGCAAGCCCCTGCCAGAATGCGGCTATCAGCGCCTCAGTGTTCCACTGAAGCTCAGAGGCGAGAATCCGAAATTGTATGATGTTCTGAGCTACTGACCGAGATCCTTGGCGTAGTCGGAGAATACTGGAAGCTGCAGAGAGAGCACGACCAGGTTCGTCAAAAATTCTTCAAAACGTAGAAATAAACATGGCACTATCTTCCAATAAGGGGTCATTTCTTTCCCACAGAGGGGAGGCCCATGCAAGAGCCTGTCCGGAAAACAAAGAGATGAGATAGGCCACTTTGGAACGATGAGTAGAAAAGTTATGAGGTTGGAGTTCGAAATGAATGGAACATTGGTTAAGAAAACCCCTACAGGTTTTGGGGTCTCCATCATACTTAGAAGGAGTAGGCAGGTGTAGCGTGGAAGCGGTAGACACCTGGGATGGCACTGGGGAAGAAGATGGAGGTACTGGAGGATCAACAGTAGCTGCTACATTTTGTTTAGGAATTCCTCGGGCGGCTAAAGCCTGACAACATTGAAACAACTGTTGCTGTCGAACATCTTGTTGTTCAATCTGAGTAACCAGGTACTGCAACATCTCTTTAGCTGTTGGTTCCGATCCTGGGTCTGTCATGGCCTGATCTTACTGTCACGGGTGCTAGGAGTGTTGCCCAGGATTTCACCAGTTGACTATGCTTACCAGAGAGGCGGAGTTTGCACAGCGGTCCTCTGGCAGCAGGGTGAATAGTGGAACGTATATAACAGCAGATGGAGAGAGGATGCCAATGGAAATGATGATAATCAGTGACTTGCAGCTATACTGGTAAATGAGTCAGCGACTTGCAGCTATATTGGTAGATAAGTCAGCGACTTGCATCTATAGTGGAAAGGCAGGTTTTACCCACGGAGACCAGGTTGGATGTGAGCAGGTGAAGGAAGGTAACAGGAGAGTCAGTGGTCTGCGTACAGCAAGTTGTACCACTGCTATGGTGAGAAGACTTGTCCAGGTGCTGGTAGGTAGCGGGGAAGTCAGTGGTAGGCGTACAGCAAGTTGTACCACTGCTATGGTGAGAAGACTTATCCAGGTGCAGGTAGGTAGCGGGGAAGTCAGTGGTCTGCGTACAGCAAGTTGTACCACTGCTATGGTGAGAAGACTTGTCCAGGTGCAGGTAGGTAGCGGGGAAGTCAGTGGTCTGCGTACAGCAAGTTGTACCACTGCTATGGTGAGGAGTAGTTCAGGTGCGGATGAGTGGAGGCATGCAAAGAGTCAATATCGGTATGAAGACACTGAGAGCACAGAGGAACTTGTTCCAAACAGATATGCAGCGATTACAGCTAATAGTCTATAACGGTATGTATACCGCTGCTGAGTAGAGAGGCTTGCACAGAGTGGATATGCGGGATAATAACTGATAGTCAATCACAAGTATGCATATCACTGCTGAGTAGAGAAGCTTGTTCCAAACAGATAAGCAGCGTAACAACAAATAGTCTATAGCGGGTATGGATACCGCTGCAGGGCAGAGAAGCTTGTCCTAGGTGGATGTGCAAGGTAACAGTTGATAGTCAATAACAAGTAAGCATACCGCTGATGAGTAGAGAAGCTTGTCCACGAGAATATGCAGGCACAGCAGGGACGCTGAATGGCTGTAGCGGGGATGGGAACCGCAGGTGAGCAGGGCAGGTAATCAGAAGCCAGCTGAGGACACAAGCCGGATACAGGAGACTGTAGCGGGTATGAGAACCGCTGATGAGCAGAGCAGGTAATCCAGGAGCCAGCTGAGGACACGAGTAGGATACAGGAATCAGTAGCGGGTAGGGAAACCACCGATGAGTAGCACAGGTAATCAGCAGGAAGCTGAAGACACTAGCAGGACACAGGAGGTACCTTCAGAGACTCACAGGGAATGAGACTCAAGATCAGGCAACGAGGTAATGAGCACAGGTGCCTTAAATAGGGAGAGGTGCCTGATCCACCAATGAGATTAAAAGCAAAGGTCATAAGTTCTTGGATGCTGCACATGCGCAGTGCATCAAGATGGTGGGCGGCCGCGGCTCAGGACAGGCGCCAGCAGGAAGGCTAGGGAACAACGCACCAGCACAGCGGCACTCACGGTCCGGTGAGTGACATAGCCCTCCTCTCCAAACTCAGTCCCACATTCAATTGATAGCCCCAAACCACCCCAGCATTAAATGAAAGGTCCAGCCACCTCATCTTAAATTAATAGGCCCCACTATTAAGTTAGATAGCACACCATCGCCCCACACATACATTAATAGCACTCACCATTAAACAATTAGCTCTGACCCACAATCTACCATTAAAATAATAACCTAATTCTCACCCAAGTTACAGTAGGAGACCCTCCACCACCCGGTGGATCTCATTCTCCCCAAACTCAGAACCACATTTAATTAATAGCCCCCAAACCACTCCATCTTAAACTAATAGGCCCCACTATTAAATTAAATTGTCCCACCTTCACTTCACAAATAAATTAGCACCCATTAGCACCCTCTGCCCTCAACCACATTTTATTACTGTAAGCCCCCTGCCCTCACATCCATTCGATTACCATAAGCCCCCCTGCCCTTACACTCATTTTATTATCATTAGCCCCCCTTGCCCTTACACGCATTACATTACCATAAGCCCTCCCTGCCTACACACACACTACATTGACATAAGCTCCCCTCACCCACACACTTACCTTGTTCCAGTCGGGCTTCCTGCACTGCACACATGGGACAGCACCTGTCACGTGGTGCATATCCATTGTGACATCTGTTTCTGAGGCTAGGGAGGATAAGACACGCAGCCACTAGAAGGAAGGTGGCTAGTTCCGGAGAAGGGACCAGCCACCAACTACCACGCTGTTCCCCCACTGGCACTCTTGATCTTGGGACCTTCTGAAAGAGGGGAGCCCAGGGCACATGCCCCCAGTACCCCCCTAATCCATCTCTGTGCTGGGCTGGCCCTGATTATGCGGATCCCAATGTCGCTGGCGCCCAGTGATAAAAAAAATAACACTCAAGAAAAAAAAAAATACATCAGGAGGCCTATGGACGGCCTCATTAGGCCACCGGCCTACCTGGAAAATTCTTGGTAAGGCCTAATACCAATCCACCCCTGACAGCAATGAACAACTCCCAATGTACATGCTCCTGTTGAGAGGACAATATACCAATCTGTTTTTTTAGATCTACAGCAGCAATTCGATAACCTGAGCTTTACAGGCTAAGAAATAGGTCTGAAGAAATGGAAGCGCCACAATATAGGACCACTTCAATGAAAACAAAAAAGCCATCAGCTGTAAAGGGTGAAATATAAGGTCAACATTTAAGAAGCGAATGCTATAAAAACTTTAGCACATACTTCATCCTAAGTACAAAAGAACTGTAGCATAAAAAAAAGTAAATTAAATCACATTAAAAGAAAAATAAAATAATGAAAAAAATACAACAAAAGGGGGAAAAAAAATACAATTAAATGAATATTGTAAACTGGCATCCAATTGTAAATATTAGGATGGAATATTAATAATAACAATAATAATAGTAGCAACAATTATAGATAAAACATCATAGAAAATCTCAAGTTATTATTCAGATAAGGGAGCAATCCCACAACCCTTTTGGAGAAAGCCGTAAGCACAAATATACAATAAGTTTCCCTCTGTGAATATACAACTAAGGATAGCATACAGATGGGGCTTGTCAGTGTAAGTAGTATATGCTAAAGTCACATTACTCTATATGTATGTAATTTAATATTGTAATGAAGTTTCATATACTTCAGAGAATATTCTCTTGACAGTTATTAATACATTTTTCAATATAAAATGTAATTGTAACCAAGCCCCCAGATCTGTTATTTACTTATTTAAAAATTAAATGGGAATCTTCTTTCCTGCAGTAATCCAAATAGAAATGAAAAATAAGTAAAATGAATAGACGACTGAGACGTGATAATATAGCCACTAATGATTTAAGTATTACCAGTTAGAAAAGTCAATACGCAAACAGTCAATCATGCACAGCACAAAAATGTATATATTCACGCCACAAAAATTGACGTATACCCATCTCTAAATGAGGCCCGATAAGTGCTTACCTCATTCCTAATATTACAAATATGTTCCTGAATCCTGAGTATTAGTCTTACCAACCTACTTCTTACCACAGCCACAGTCTAACAGGCTTATAAATAATTGAGTTCAACAATGCATAAACACTAAGACCCTTATTCTCCCAGCATTATCAAATTATATATATATATATATATATATATATATATATATATATATATACATACATATATATATATATATATATATATATATATATATATATCTATATACACACACATATATATTTAGCTAGATAGATAGATAGATAGATAGATAGATAGATAGATAGATAGACAGATAAGACCTGATTCATTAAGGAAAGTAGAGCAATAACAAGGGGTAACTTAGCACCTTAGCAAAACCACGTTGTATTGGAGGGGGGTGTAAATTTAATATGTGATGGCAGATTTATAGTTGGGGTAGGGCATGTCCTAAATCAAAAACAAAGCTATCAAGTATTTGTGTGCTACATGAAAAAACAGCCAGTATTTAACTTATGTACAAAATAATAAACTTATTTGTAACCTTTGCATTGTAACATAATTTGACTAGGAGAAAGCCTACTCCTTTTTTTTTACCTTACTTTCCTTAATGAATCAGGCCCATATATATATATATATATATATATATATATATATATATATATATATATATTGCTAAAAGTTAAAGGAGAAACAAGTCTTTGTAATAAGTAACTATTTATTTGTACATGGACAGCAAAATTCCTCAAAACTTCTAGCACAAAATAAATATAGAATATTTAATTGCTATTGTTAGAATATAAAAGACCACTGCACACTGCATAATATTATAAGGTCATAATGGAAAATATAGGTCACACAGGGAATTTAAAGCATCAGAGAGAGAATGTTCCCAAAGCCCCTTGTTGCTGGTTATTGGCAGTCCCTTTATCTTCTCAGGAGGAATCATTAAAAGCATGGTCACCGCTTATTGCAAATAAGTTGCAAAGGGAAAAGCATTAGCTACATTCTAGTAGTAAAACAGAGGGATCCTGTTGTGTTGTCTTGTGATAATTGGAATGAATATATTAACTGTAGCTGTACAATTCCTCAGAGACAACTTGCAGGACACTTCTACAATACTACAATATAACGAGTACTAGTTGTGATGCACTGAAATTCATTGACAAATACATAAAAGATCTTGGAGAAAATATATGCTTAGATACTTTGGGCCTGATTTAGAGTTAGGAGCAAAGCAACAAAGGAATAACTTTACACCTGGGCAAAACCATGTTGCATTAGAGGGGCAGGTAAATTTAAAATGTGGGGACAGATTTATAGTTGGGATACGGCATGTTATAGATCAACTTTAATTTCATTGTAAAAATGAAGCTATCACAAATGTGTGCTACGTAACAAAACAGCCAGTAATTTCCTGGCATGAAAAAAATAGTCAATTTATACCCCTTGTATTGTAACATGGTTTGCTTTGCTCCTATCTCAAAACCAGGCCCTTTGTGTCAGTTTTTCTTTATCAAATCTATAAACATTTTAACCCCTTACTTCCCTTTCTCCTGGCATGTGTGCTAAAAAGCATGTCCATATTTAGTGTATTATATATAAGTGTAATTTCCATCCTTGAAATAGAATCCCAGGTGTAAGCAATCAATAAATTGTGTGAAGGAAACACTCCTTTATAGGATGTTTGTTTTGTATCTGCGCCCATTTCTCTCTGTTTTTGCTTTACTAGTTTAAAGCTTATATTTAGGGGGAGGGGTAGTTGTACATATTATTTTATAGCATTATTGAGTTGGCTGAATAACGTCTAAATTATTTGCAATTGAAAATTCCAAGAGAATCAATTGTAAAACTTATGTTATTCCCACCAAAATGTCATTAAACACAATATGAGATCTCGTTAGGTGGTATTTTTTTTACTGGGCCTTTAGCTCCACCTTGTGATATATTGTATCATTGCATGATCAAATATCTACTTATTAAAGGAGTTTAATATACCTAAATATGACTATAATAAAACAAATACACAACTTTAATGTGATATAGATTTTTGTTATGCAGGACTTGGAGGATTAGGTTTAATTTCTTTTGTTTGATATGGCTCTTTTCATCCTAAAAAGCACATTCCTTCATATCGTATTCTCCCCTATTACCACCCTCTACATAGCTAACATAAGACAACAACTCTCTGGCCAACATTGCTGTGTGACTGATCACACAGCTCACTCAGTACTTTTACCTTTGCATTCTAGCTGGTCCAGTGTGCAATATGATGTAGCAGAGGCCCTTGTGTTTCAAACTCCCATTGTCCCATAGATTGTAAGCTTGCGAGCAGGGTTTTATTAATGTTTGTTCCCAATTGTGAACCGCTACGGAATTTGCTGGCGCTATATAAATAAATGATGATGATGATGATATCCCTAGTTATATTATTATCTACATGGTCAAACTCCAAGACGTGGACAAAGCACATCTGACACATAGGCACATGTACCTCACTTTATATACTTTTTGTCTTACATATTTATGCAACCATTGACTAGCAGTATGTAGGTTTGCAAGGATTTTAATACCCTGCTATGGTGGTAGTCATTTTATCGGCACTGACTATGCCGACAAACTTTACAACAACTTAAAAATACAGAGGATTGTCAGAACAACAAGCTGAGGATATGGACTTACCATATGACAGGCGGGTATTGTTTATTTAGCTCGACCTAAAATGCGACTTTCACAAATATCTACAGTAAGAAATTACGTCACTTTTAATGGCCTTAGTGAAAATGGCACTTTTAAAGTGGCAATGGCCAGACCCACCGCCTGTATAATGTAATCTAACTGATTGGTTGGAATGGGTTACTACTCATATATTCTTAGTAGGTACGTCTACATCGTTTACCACATTGGTGTTCTAAGTACTTTTTTTTTACATATAGCCATTGACTTGATACTTTTTATTTAAGCACTGATACATGCTGATCCTGTTTATTGCTTCTATTCTAATTAGCATATCTGAGGATTTGTTTGGTTAAAATGTACGTATCTGTAACAGCATTAAGTTTCACACTACTACAAAAACTTGATTTGTCTTTATTATTCTTCACACTATGGTAAAAGTAGTATGACTGGAGGAATTGCTGGTTTCCTGCACAGTCATAACTATAGTCCACATATACCGAGGACTGATTTATAGCCAAATGCAAATTTTGTATGAGGACAGAATTTGAAGCCAAGCAAACCATGTTGTATTGCAAGGGGTGCAAATGTAAACATTTATTGCATGTAGGACACATATGGGGCAATTCAATTACAAGTGAATTTTCCGTTGTCATCTCGCATGAAATTTTTTATCTCATGCACTGAAGTTCATGTGCAATTCAACTGTAAAGCTCACCTCAGGTGTTAAACTATATCCACTCCTAAGAACTTGGGTGGGATAAGTTTGAGGTCTGAAAACAATACATTTTGTTAGTGTCTATAGCAAGTTCAGTGACGCATCCAGGGGGGGGCGATCGGGGAAATGGCCCCTGCACCCCGCCCCTAGCAGGGGCATGGTCCCGGCGGCTGCACACTATGTGCAGTTTAGTGTCGCTGTCGGCACATACAATCAGACAGAGAACCCTGCCCGGCTGCTCTGATTGTGTTTTAAACTCAGCATACTCTGACTGCCTTTCTGTCTGCCAACAGCATTACCAACCTGCACTTAGTATACAGCCGCCGGGAGCCCATGGTGAGAAGTTAAAAAAACGGTTGGGGCCTAAATCGACCCCTAAGAAACCAATTGAAAACAGCACCTGTATGTAACCAGGATGCTTTACCCTGTATATTACCTGCTACATGTTACATCTTAATATATACTGTACACAGCACATTTACTGAATAATCTAAACACACTTAAATACAATTTTAAAAAGCTTGAAGAAAACAAATGTTTTTATATTTGCTAAAATGCAGAACATTTATTTGTACTTATCTGCATTTCATGCAGCATCATAGACGAGTAGTGCATAATTCTTTCTTTCACGGTTTATTTACCTCTTGGAATCCAGAAAACCAAGAAGATGTATATTGGGGCACTCTGGAATGCAAATATTACATTGTTTAAAATATAATCTTTATTAATGAAGTTAAAACATTTAAAATATAATACATCTTTTTTCTTAGTTTTCTGGATTCTGAATTACATAGATGTTAGGGAGCACCTCTCAGGTGATTGTCTTAATGATAAACTTTGAACTTATCAGAATTTCATGAGGCAATTCCATTGGGATGGCTAATATATTTCTACCTGGTGCGGTTGCTACGCACTTTTTTGGTTTACTTTACCTCTTTCCGCTGCTTTTCCTCCTCAAATTGCAGGTGGTCCTCTCCTTCGCTGGTGTCTTTCTCAATTGCGTCTTCTTTTCAACCAGGGCCTCCAAGATGTTGAAGTGCCTCTCACAAGTAGGTAGATCTCCATCATTAGTATGTCCATCCTTACTTTGCACAGTCACCTTGGTCCAGGTAAAAGTAACTGAGGCCCTGGGCAAGGAGACAACAACTTATACTCTGGCAGGTGTGACATCATAATGCAGAACATGGATGACATCCCAGCTGATAGCTATGTAACCATGACGATGTGTCTTTATATCACACAAGCAGGGTCACCCGGCATTGATTTGTAATGTGTATCAGTTTTTATATATTAGCAAAGTATTTGGTAAATAGACCAAAATTGTTATTTAGAAAATATACAAAAGCTCTGGTTAGAGAAATAAAATAAAATTATAACTAAACAAAATTATATTTCAGTAAAATTCAACTAATTTTATTGCGACTATGATTTAACAATTATCCTTTTTTGTGACATACCTATAGATTTTATTTTAAAGTTATGCTTTCACTTAAAAAATGCAATTGTTGCGAGAGTTGTTGCTTTGTTGCGACATCGTTATGTTGTGTTGTGGCGAGATTTACTTTCAGCAGTCACACAATTGTTTACAATCAAAAAATGATGTTTTCAATATTTGTCGCTCTATCGTTCTGTTGCGTTGTCACTATGTGGTCTAATAGCTTCCTTCTTCGATACTAAATAACTATGTAAGATTTGGCAGCATTATCTCAAGAGCTGTGGAAGATATTCATCAATAAACAAGCAAACAAACAAACACACTTCTTATATATATATAGCTCAGTCACTGTTGTGTACTCACAGATCTCTCTACTGCTTAGAAATTTTCCTCACACATCTCTTTTGCTCACTTCTTCTCTTCTAACACTTTCTTCACTTTTAATCTGCTTATATATCCCTTTGTCCAATTTTCATTCTGCTCCTATCTTTTCACTCTCCGTTTGTCAGACACAGGGATCTCTCTCAGCGGTCCTGAGTATCACACTCCTCACTCCCTGTCACCCCCGGCAACCACCAACCACTCCCAACTGTCACTTCTCCTTCAGGAATTCTTTTTTTTTTTTTTAAATCTTTATAAACACTTATAACAATTAACAAATTAAATTAACAAATTAAAAACAGATAGATACACCCCAGGGTACTCAGTTTTTGGGGTATCACATATTTATCCTATATGCAAAATAGAAAACTAATTTGCACCCCTTCCATTGTAAGATGATTTTGTCCAGAAGACTACGTACTCAATTTTTTACTTAACTTTCCCTAATGAATCCGGCCCTATGTGCAGTTTAGTGTCGCTGTCGGCACATACAGTCAGACAGAGAACCCTGCCCGGCTGCTCTGATTGTGTTTTAAACTCAGCATACTCTGACTGCCTTTCTGTTTGCCAACAGCGACACCAACCTGCACTGAGTATACAGCCGCCGGGAGCCCATGGTGAGAAGTTAAAAAAGCGGGGTGGGGTCTAAATCGACCCCTAAGAAACCAATCGAGAACGGCCCCGGTATGTAGCAAAAATGCTTTACCCTGTATATCATCTGCTACATGTTACATCTCAATATATACTGTACACAGCACATTTACTGTATAATACTGTATAATCTAAACACAGTTAAATACAATTTTAAAAAAACTTGAAGAAAACAAACGTTTTTATATTTGCTAAAATGCAGAGCATTTATTTGTACTTATCTGCCTTTCATGCAGCATCATAGACAAGTAGTCAGACAGCGCAGTATCGCCAACAAAGTGCATAATTCTTTCTTTCACAGTTTTATTTACCTCTTGGAATCCAGAAATCCAAGAAAGAAGAAGATGTATATTGGGGCACTCTGGGATGCAAATATTACAAATGTTTAAAATATACCGTATTTTTCGCTCCATAAGACGCACCTGACTATAAGACACACCTAGTTTTTAGAGGAGGAAAACATACACTGGCCCCTTCACTCACACAAAATACACTGTCAGGTGATTGTCTTGATGATACACTTTGAATTTATCAGAATTTCATGAGGCAATTCCATAGGGATCGCGGCTATATTTCTACCTGGTGCTGTTGCTATGCACTTTTTTTGGTTTACTTTACCTCTTTCTGGTGCTTTTCCTCCTCAAATTCAGCGATTGCAGGTGGTCCTCTCCTTCGCTGGTGCTTTCTCTATTGCGTCTTCTTTTCAAACGGGGCCTCCAAGATGTTAAAGTACCTCTCACAAGTAGGTAGATCTCCATCATTAGTATGTCCATCCTTACTTTGCACAGTCACCTTGGTCCAGGTAAAAGTAACTGAGGCCCTGGGCAAGGAGACAACAACTTACACCCTGGCAGGCGTGACATCATAATGCAGAACATGGATGACATCACAGCTGATAGTTATGCCTGTCTATCACACAAGCAGAGTCACCCGGCATTGATTTGTAATGTGTATCAGTTTTTATATATTAGCAAAGTATTTGGTAAATAGACCAAAAATGTTATTTAGAAAAAAATACAAAAGCTCTGGTTAGAGAAATAAAATAAAATTATAACTAAACAAAATTATATTTCAGTAAAATCCAACTAATTTTATTGCGACTATGATTTAAAAATTATCCTTTTTTTGGGACATACCTATAGATTTTATTTTAAAGTTATGCTTTCACTTAAAAAATGCAATTGTTGCGAGATTTGTTGCTTTGTTATGACGTCGTTATGTTGTGTTGTGGCGAGATTTATTTTCAGCAGTCACACAATTGTTTACAACCAAAAAATGATGTTTTCAATATTTGTCGCTTTGTCATTCTGTTGCGCTGTGACTATGTGGTCTAATAGCTTCCTTTTCCGATACTAAATAACTATGTAAGATTTGGCAGCATTACCTCAAGAGCTGTGGAAGATATTCACCAATAAACAAGCAAACAAACAAACAAACTTCTTCGTATATATATATATATATATATATATATATGTATAAAAAGAGAGAGAGAAAGAGAGAGAGAGAGAGAGAGAGAAAGCAATACGAGTTATACTAAACTGCTGAGAATAGTTGTAGGGGAGCAACACTGATTCACTGAGCCACGAGGCAAAATACCTGTTTTAGAAACTTGCAGTGTGTAGTATTATTTTTATCTTTTAATTAATAATGTGCTGAAATATTATACAGCGCTGTACATGACACAGGGATCATGAAACAACAGTAACAAGTTACATGCAATGACAAGAAACAGAAAGTAAGGATGGGCCTGCAAAATGAGCTTAAAATTTTAAAGGTGTCTGAAACACGTTATGTAAGGTAGAGGTAGTATAATTGTATATAATAATACTTCATCCAAAAAAGCAATATACCTGTATCTTTTTGTATCATTGTCTGGAGAAATATTTAGCTAATTACAGATAAAGTGGGAGGAAGTTTTCTGCTGAGCTTGTGTTGTGCCCAGTCTCGAATTTTCCTTCTCCAAGATCCCATCAATGCAGTACCCCGACCTTCACTATGTCCCAGACACCATAGGCCTGTGTCATTAAGGAGAGTAAAGCATAACAAAGGAGTAACGTTGCACCTGGGCAAAATCATGTTGCATTGGAGGGGGAGGTAAATTTAAAATGTGGGCACAGGTTTATAATTGGAATAGGGCATGTCCTAGACCAACTTTAAATTTCAGTGTAAAAACAAAGCTATGAAGTATTTGTGCGCTACATGAAAAAACACAGCCAGTATTTAACCTATATGCAAAATAGAAAACTAATTTGCACCCCTTGCATTGTAACATTATTTTGTCCATGAGACTACTTACTCAATTTGTTACTTAACTTTCCCTAATGAATCAGGCCCTATGTGCAGGTTAGTGTCGCTGTAGGCACATACAGGCAGACACAATGGCGGATCCGGGGGGGGGGGGGGATCAGGGCAGGGGCTTGCTGCCGGCGGCTGCACAATATGTGCAGGTCCGTTCGGCAGTGACAGGCAGGGGCAGTGTGCTGCCGGGCTGCTCTGATTGTGTTTAAAACACAATCAGAGCAGCCGGGCAGCACATTCTCCCTGCAAACTAAAACAATCAGCGCTGAGTGTGATTCGGCAATTCCTCACCAATAACACATGGATTGATGTAAAAATAACATTTAATAAGCATGTATAAAAAACGGATAACACATTTATCCTAAGATGACCAGCTGATACAATAATGACAGTGCTCTAATGAGTCAATAATCGATGATAGTCCAACACGGAGTTGTTAGAAAATAAATGAAACCTCCTGAAGTCTATGTAGCAAGTGTGCCTGGTAGACCGATCGTGATTCTTTGTAAGAGGTACCTCTGATGAAATCACCACCAGCTGAATTGACTCACTCGAGAAGTGTCTATTGAGCGGTGTGCTGTTAGCAACGAGAGACCGGGGTATCTCCAATTTGCTACTATCCTGGATGTGTTCTAATATCAACATTTACAGATCGGAATCAACCTTTTACTTCTAAGGAGGTTTTCGACTGAGACATCTGAATTCCAACGGTCCGATGGTGAAGCATTTACACAACCCATAGGAACTATTTCGGGGATTCATCATAACACGGTATCGTACTGCTTGTTTGCTAAATACCGGATAAAGTTGTCAAACCTATCTTACTTATAGCGATTGATTCGCTTATCCAGGAACCCTCTGTTTGGGTATGATGCAGTGGAGACTCTACTGATTCTAATAGTTTATACATCGGATGAATTGCAGTAACATCTATGTGTATCATATATCACCAATTTTTATCTTGGTGAGCCATTTCAGCCAGCTGCATAGATCAACCATTACACTGGCTAGTCTGCATTTTTGGTTGATTCGTTTACAAAGAATCACGATCGGTCTACCAGGCACACTTGCTACATAGACTTCAGGAGGTTTCATTTGATGATTATTATCAGCTCGAGTCCGATTATTTGAGACATTTTTTGACATAGAGTCTTTCTGGGAGTGATATATTGGCCAATATATATTTTCTAACAACTCCGTGTTGGACTATCATTGATTATTGACTCATTAGAGCACTGTCATTATTGTATCAGCTGGTCAT
The DNA here is from genome assembly GCF_038048845.1 of Mixophyes fleayi. Lineage (NCBI taxonomy): Eukaryota > Metazoa > Chordata > Amphibia > Anura > Limnodynastidae > Mixophyes > Mixophyes fleayi. The sequence goes on from NC_134402.1 coordinate 262,552,659, forward strand.
CTTAGGATAAATGTGTTATCCGTTTTTTATACATGCTTATTAAATGTTATTTTTACATCAATCCATGTGTTATTGGTGAGGAATTGCCGAATCACACTCAGCGCTGATTGATTTAGTTTGCATTGTTCCTATTGAGACTCCACGGGTCTTTTCAGCAGTGGGAGTGTTTTGGCTATCTCCTCATTAAGTTATAATTGGTTGGTTGTTGGATATCTCCTCCATTGCGCCAGGACAATTTGTGTGTTTATAGCATATTCTCCCAGCCCATCACTGTCGAACGGACCTGCACATATTGTGCAGCCTTAGGTGCCCAAAAAGGGGGCGGGCCTAAATAACCCCCTCCCCCCCTAAATCGCCCAGAGTAAAACTATTTTCTGGGTCCACTCCTGGGCAGACAGAGAACTCTGCCCGACTGCTCTGATTGTGTTTCAAACACAGTCAGAGCAGCTGGTCAGCATACTCTGACTTCCTGTGTGTGCCGACAGCGACACTAACCTGTACATAGTGTACAGCCGTCGGGAGCCCATGGTGAGAAGTTAAAAAGGGGGTGGGGCTTAAATTGCCCCCCCCCCCCCTAAGAAACCAATCTAGATCTGCCCCTGAGCAAGATGCCATAATAATCCTGGAGATTAGTCTGTGAGAGACCTGTGTTGTAATGTGGGGCTTATTGTGACACATGTTGCTAATTCTCTCTATTATAAATTAAAATGTACATTATATAATGATATTATTGCATATATTTTATAAATTGTTGCAAAAAACTGCAGTGAAGTTCAGCATATCACAAAGATATACAGCCGGGAAAGCAGTGCACATTAAAAAAAGCATAGACGTTATAACAACGCGTCTACGCCTAACAACAAAAATAGCATACAGGAAAGCTTGTAATGAAAGGAGGAGGAGGAGAAATAGAATAATGTTTGAGAGAGGAATTTGCACAGAGAGGACATGAGTGATTTGGATGATAAATTAGCAGGATGGTGTGCTGAAGGATTTGGGAAGAGCAAACTAGGTGTTTTTCAAGCGCAAATAAAGTAAAGTAAGAGGTGTATGTTTCATACCTGATTTCATTTGTGTGTAATTTCTGACTGCAGACTACTTTACACGTCAATCATATGACATTAAAGCAGACTGTACAATTTGTATGTTTTGTCATACTTGCCAACTTTTCCTCGTTGGCTTCAGGGAGATCCCCGGGGAGGTGGGCGTGCAGGGGCGGGGCTTGAGGAATCGCATCATTTTGGCTCTGCCCCCTAAACAATTGTCACAATTTTGGCCAATTACAGCAGGGGGCGGGGCTAAGATGACACAATATTTGCACCATTAAGCCCCGCCCCCACCACTTATCTATTGCGGGGGCGAGAACCGGGAGGTCGCCCTGCTCTCCCGGGAGGTCGGACATTGCGGGAGAGTAGGCAACTATGCGTTAAAGAAAAGCAACTAATGAATCTCTAGAGAATGAAGTGTCTTTTACATTTCTGTCTCCATTACTGAAGTCATGTTGTCTTACCTATCCCTGTCAGTCTTTGATTAAATCTTGGTCTCCATGAAAATGGCCACCTCCATAGGCATCAATACATGGACATAGGACACAATTTCTGAACAGTGTCATCATGACACAGATGGCGAAGCCAACTACGTCTTGTACTGGCTCAGCATCAGGGAGAATGCCAGACTCTTCAGGGAGTGAGGGAGATCACCCCTATTTCAGGGAGTCTCCCTGACATTCAGGGAGAGTTGTCAAGTATGTGTTTTGTTGGTACCTGTTGTTACATACCAAAAATAAATGAGTCTGCTGCTGAGTGAGGCCACATAATTAGCATACCAATTAACTGTTTGCAGGGAAACTACTTAAGCAAAAAGAAGACATGTCAGTAAAGAGCATCTAAGCAATTGAACTCATTTTGCTTCAATGAAAAAGCAATATACATGTATATAGCATCACATACTTGCCCACTCTCCCGTATTGTCCAGGAAACTCCCGAATTCCGGAGTCTCGGGGAGAGCAAGCTATTCTCCCGCATCCTGCCCACTTCCTAGTGAAGTGGGCAGGATGCGGGAGCCTCCATGACATGATTTGCCTGAATCTTGTCATTTTGGCCCCACTCCCCACTGCAAAATGACTTTTTCGCATAATTGCATCATAGGACAGGGCCAAAATGACGAGATTTGCCGCACCATACCTCCTTCCGTCCTCATACATCACCTCCTCCCTGGGATCTCCCGGAGGTAAGGTATACAAAGTTGGCAAATTTGTAGTATTATAATTGTATTTTGTTAAATAAGTAAATTATCTATATACATCTACCCTCATATTTGCAACCACAACTCATGCTTTAAACGGGAAGTGACTTGGATAAACCCATGGTTGCCAACATTGGCAATTTGTTTCCTGGAAGATCAGGGAGGCAGGTGGGTGTGTGGGGGTGGGGCTCGAAGAATTGCGTTGTTAGCCCCACCCCCAAATCTATCAACACTTTTTTTCAGCCAATAAAAGTATGGGGTGGGGCCACAATGACGCATACACGATGCCACTAAGCCCCACACCTTCCGTTTGATTTGCAGAGCCTGCCAGGAGTCCGGGAGACCGACCCGGATTTTGGGAGTTTGTAAGTATGGATAAACCATATGTGCTTTATTTTAGTTTTTAAAAGCAGTTTTACTTTTAAGGAGGTATTTAATATATTCTTACTTTTTCAGATCAAAATGAATCATATAGAAATTGTATCTCCACCTTTGGAGGTGCAAGCAAAATTGAGTGAATTAATCATATTTTCACCCACAAAAATTACCACAGATTTTGTAATTGAATAGTGCGGTGACAACATACAGCGTCTCCCTGCACACTGGCCAGTTCTATTTTTACATTGCATTTTAATGTTGGGTTAGGCCATGTTGCCCTCAACTCTTAATGAGTTTGTGCACTTTCCATGTGCACCTTGCAGCACAAATTTTTTCCAGGTACAAATTTTGCACCCAGTATATGGATTTGCTCCCAAAAGTAAATAATCCCCATTGTGGTGAGGAAACTGAAAAAAAAGATGTTTACATAAACATAACATCACATAAACATTGATAGCTTATGAGAGAGTTGATGGGCAGCATGGTGGCTAAGTTAGCACTTCTGCCTTACAGCGCTGGGGTCATGAGTTCAATTCCCAACCATGGCCTTATCTGTGTGAAGTTTGTATGTTCTCCGTGTGTTTGCGTGGGTTTCCTCCGGGTGCTCCAATTTCCTCCCACACTCCAAAAACATACTAGTAAGTTAATTGGCTGCTATCAAAATTGACCCTAGTCTCTCTCTCTCTTTCTCTCTCTCTGTCTGTCTGTCTCTGTGTGTATGTTAGGGAATGTAGACTGTAAGCTCCAATGGGGCAGGGACTGATGTGAATGAGTTATCTGTACAGCGCTGCAGAATCAGTGGCGCTATATAAATAAATGGTGATGATGATGATAGCTTATGTGTTTTCATATGGGCATGCTCAGTACAAATTTGAATATTTTATTCTAAACAAAAGGGTGTATGCCTAAAATGGCATCAGCCCCTATGTGTCTTCTTGTACTTTTTGTGTTGGTGTACTTTTATATACATGACATAAGTAGTTTTGTGTTCCAAAGAGCTATTTCATGGTTGCAATGCTCGGTTATTTTACAAGATCCTTTTCCGTTTTTTTGTGGTGAATCAAATGTTCATTTCCTTATTAATTGTAATGTTTCATTTCTTCTTGTTTGTTTTACTCTCATTTAGCTATTATTGACCAACTGTAGAGTTACTACTTTTTTAAGCTTTGCTCTCCTTAATGACTCATGCCCTATATATAACTAAATAAATAAGGTAACATCAGAGCTGCTTTTATTTCATGCATCCTATTATATAATTTACAGATTGGTTTATGGACACTGAACTTGCTTTATAATACATGACCAGACAGAGCCAACAGTGCCCTATTGAGAGGAGTGGATGACTAATGTTTAATGCCATCTGAGAGTTGATTAGACACAAATACAGCCCAGAATTCAGTATCACTTCTATGTTTCCCACTGCAAATAACAGAAATATATTCAAGTATGCACTATCTCATACTTGCCAACTCTCCCGGAAAGTCCGGGAGACTCCCGAAATTGGGGTCAGGCTCCCGGGCGAGCTGGCATTTCTCCCGCATCCCAGGTTTCACAGAGAATCGCGTCATTTGACGTGATTCTCGGTGATTCACGCCATTTTGGAGGGCGGGAGGGGGCGGGGTGAGGGCAATCGCGTCATTTTGGCCCCGCCCCCGCAATGGGTTCGTGGGGGGCAGGGCCAAAATGACGCTCTTGATCTCACCCCACCCCCTCCCGCCTTGCAGTCACACCCCCTCTCCCGGGAGTTGGCAAGTATGCACTATCTACACTCCTCTAAGCTCTTTTTAATATGTTGTTAATTTAATATTCAGATTTCTCCAGATATGGTAGTTCCACTTTTTTAAATCTTTAAGCTATTTCTAAATATACCACTTAAGGTCAGCATCAATACATTTAATAAATGCATATACACTAAACCAGGCTTGGCTAACCTCTGGCACTCCAGGTGTTGTGAAACTACAAGCCCCAGCATGCTTTGCCAATATATAGCAGCTTATTGCTGGAAGAGCATGCTGGGACTTTTAGTTTCACAACACCTGGAGTGCCACAGGTTAGCCAAGCTGTTAAGCTGTTAAGGCAAGTGTTCAGAAGAAATAGCAGGATTATTAAAAATAGTTTAAAACTAAAATGAGCTTATATAATTGTCAAAGTATATTTGTAAATAAATCTACTTTATTCTAGGTTCTTAGGGGAAGAAATGTGTCTCTTTGCCGCTAGACCAATTATAAGACTATTCAGACTATAATTTATATTTTTCTTAGTATGTAAATTATACACACATACTTATTCACATACTGGTTGGAGGAAGGAGGAGTATGATGGAAGCAATATGAATGAATATATAATTATATTAAGAGACAATTAATGATTTATGACGGGACAATACTTATTATTTCATGATGGGTGTCCCCATAAGTTATAATAATACAATAAAAACTTAATTTTGTCTCCATAATCAGCAAATTATTGTGGCAATCATTATATGATTGGTAAGTGGTTTCTCCTCTTAAGTTAAGAATGGCAAAAAAGATCAAAAAGCATGTTTGAGCGAACTAGCCTATTAGAAGCAGGTATTGTCTTTTTTTCTGGCAGTTTTGTAGCATTTTTGACTAAACTGCCATCAGTTTAGATGTTTTTAAACCACCACACATTCTATACAAACAGAAAAATAAGGAGCATGCACCTGTGTATGTGCGTAGTGGCCAAATATGCTCAGAATATTCACTATTTTTCTGTTCATAAATGACCTTTGACTCTCCTAGTGGGGTAAAAAAGGGAATAGGCAAACCCTGTATTTCAATGCTCTTAGGCATTTCAGCACGTTTATTAATGTGGATGTCATGAAATAGCTTAATTGGTTCGTAAGACTTATTAGCATACAAGCACGCTTCTTTTGGTGGGGTCACAGAGTAAAGGGGGTTGGGCACAAAAGGAAACAAGAAAATTTTTCTCACTCTTTCAGTTGGGAAATTGTCAATTTTTTCTACCTTTTTCCTGAGCCAGAGATTAGGCCAGAAAGAATGTGAGATGATTCTTTGTTACATCACAACACATACATGTTATTGGGTTTGAACTGAGTAGCACAAATAGCTTTTCATGATACTTGGTTCAAAGCACTTATGTTGGCCACATGATGTGGTGGTAGGGGCTGGATGAAGCCTGAGCACTATAAACCACCTGGTGAGGTTTAAAAAGTCTACTGAAAAAGTTACATGTTAGTGATACTCTTCTGGAGAATGGATCTAACCAACAGTAAGCCTAAGAATATGAGCTATATTTGCAAGATAGATCCTTTGGGTCATTTAACCCACAAAAAAGTCCGCAAAGACATACTTATTGTTTACGTAGAAAACATAACTGTATATGTTCTCACTCGATTAGCATTACTTCTAGGTTTGTTTTGCATGTTGCTTGTAATTAAACTGTTATGGGTGCCTTTTCCAACTAATTGTCTTACTCTGTTATCAGAACATTAGGACACATAACAGACATAATCATTTAGTCTTTGTATTATGACAGATTACACTTTTAATAGTATGTTGTAATTCTTGAAGATCATTGTGGCTGTGTCCTTATACTTTTGTATATAGACTAGTTTATTAAATGCAACCATAACTAATTCATGAATACCATACTTTGGCACCTTTTCTTCACTTAAATAATCAGTATTGTAAAGCAGTGCTCTAAGTAATTGACCCGGTGGCTCTTAGACAATAGGTTAGCTATAACCGCTGGAACCCAGTTGTAAAATTTCAGGCCCATCTCCAGCTGTGATACCAAACCTCAAACCATAATAACAGCAATAAAAAAGATAAGGCACACACAGCATAAGTACTTCATCCATAACCACTTCTTACATGCTATCTATATTTTCCAATGTGCTGGGTTTTCTGTCTCTTCTTCATGGTCTCCACCCTTTTCATTGTTTGTTCTATTATATGATGTATGTTCCCTTTGTCTTTTGTCTGTTCCTCTAATCTGTCCTCCCTGTCTGCCCCAATGTCAGCTTCACTTATGTTCTATATGCCCCACTATCTCCTGTCTGATAGTTGCCACCCTAGTCTTTTATCTATTGTTTCTACCCTATTCTTGTCTTGACCAATTTTTGTGACCACATGTCTCCTACTCATTGGTTACCACATGTCACGGGCACTAGGAGTCTTTGCCCAGGATATCACCAGATGATGTTCTTACCAGAGTAATATAGCTGGTACTATGGTCCTCTGGTAGCAGGGTGACAACGGAACAGGAGAATCAGCAGATGGTGAGAGAATGCTCAAGGAAACTCTATGACTAGCAGCAACTGGTAATGACTTAGATGTATGAACACGAGGAACCAGATGGACAAGTAAACGTGAGGAGAGTCAGTGGTCTGCGTACAGCAAGTTGTACCACTGCTATAGTGAGGAGGAATGTCCAGGAGTAGAGAGGAGGTAGTGAAAGTCAGTGGTCTGCGTATAGCAAGTTGTACCACTGTCTATAGTGAAGGAATGGGTTCCAGGTGCAAGTAGGTAACGGGGAAGTCAGTAGTCTGCGTTAAGCAAGTTGTACCACTGCTTATGTGAGAGGATACTTGAAACTGGTGTCAATGGGAAACAGGAGTCAGTGGTCTGCGTTCAGCAAGTTGTACCACTGCTATATATATGTGAGGAGGGGCACGAGGAGATGAATGGAATACAGAGGATACACGGGGGGCACACGGAACTTGATCCCACGATGATAACCACAATACAATAATAACTGACAAGCGCTGCTTGAAGTATACAAAGTCACTATAGAGATCCAGGTAATAGGAAACAAAGTCAATAGTAACAATAGCTTCAGTAGATGGAAGACTCCGGAGATGAACACAACACAGTCCAGACGGATATGCAATACAATAGCAAAGTCAATGGAAAGTATGCATACCGCGGTTCAGGAGAGCAGGCTGTCAAGGAGAAGTGCAGGGATACCTGAACGGCTGAACGCCGGCAGGAGGAGAGACCACTGGAGGATAGAAGCGGTAATCAGGTTGGTGCAGCGCACGAAAGGTAACCGGTAATCAAAGGAGCAATACTCAGGAAGCAGTAGTAAGTAAAACTGGAAACATGATGAACACGGGAGAGATGAGGCTGTCTGGTATCCGGCAGTAGTAGCGGAGGCAGCGGAGGGGAGACACGCTGAACACAGGAGAGTAGAGGCGGTCTGGAATCCGGCAGTAGTAGCGAAGGCAGCGGAGGGGAGACACGCTGAACACAGGAGAGTAGAGACGGTCTGGAATCCGGCAGCAGTAGCAGATAGGAATCAGTGGAGAGCTGACACGATGAACACAGGAGAGTTGAGACGGTCTGGAACCCGGCAGTAGTAACGGAGGCAGCGGAGAGCAGACACGCTGAACACAGGAGAGTTGAGGCGGTCTGGAATCCGGCAGCAGTAGCAGATAGGAATCAGCTGAGTGCAGACATAATGAACACAGGAGAGTTGAGACGGTCTGAGATCCGACAGCAGTAGCAGATAGGAATCAGCTAAGTGCATACACGATGAACACAGTAGAGTTGAAGTGGTCTGGAAACCACAATCGTAGTAGACAGGAATCAGCTGGAGCTGAATACACGAGGAAACACAGGAACACCTTCAGAGGCTCATGGGGAATGAGACTCCAAGATCAGGCAACTAGGTAATGATCACAGGTGGTTTAAATAGGGAGGGTTGCCTGATCATCCAATTAATTAAAAGCAACAGGTACTGAAGGATTCATAAGGGCTGCACATGCGCAGACCCTCAGAATGGCGGACAGCCACGGTTCCTGAACACAGGAGAAATGGCACTCACAGTCCGGTGAGTGACACCACATATCACCCATGTCTTTCCTATACACCATTATTTGTACCCTTTGAGCCATTTAGAGTATTCACAGTGTAATACCCTGCAATTAACAGATATAATGCTGCCTCAATTCATTCAGAAAACTACATCTTCCAAACTGCCTCTGGGAAGGTTAATGCAATTTGCATCAGCCATTTTGGAGTGGACAAAATGCAAACTACAGCACCAGGCTTCTCACTCTTGACCCAGACTGCACTAGAAGCATGCTGTTAACAGTTAGACACTGAAACAAGTGTCAACAAAATAACGTAAAAAATGTATATTTATGGTGCCAGAATGTTCTAGAAGATTTTAGGAGATTCTTGGGGCAAAGGGGGAGGAGCCAAAAACAGACTGTCTAGTGTGTTGTTATGTGTGACTGCTGACTGAGGTAATTGGAGGATCTTCCCACAAAGAGCCAATGAGAGCTTTTGCCTAAAGGATGTTTGCAGCAAATGTATATAAAATCCAGATGTAAAAGTCAGCCCAGAAGTAAGCATCTTTAGAGTACAGAAAAAGACCTAGCTTCCCACTGCCCATGAGATGTCAGCAGGACTCATATGAAGACAGAGAAGTTTATTTTGCTTTGCTATGTTCAAGTTATTTAAGTGAGACATCAAACTGTGTTATTAAAACCTCTGACCAGGACTGTAATATTGCTATTGAGATTGTATGGCTCTGTCTGAAGCAAGAGTTTATTCCAGCCAAATCTGCTGCATTTAAAGTTATCTGCAAGCTGACACAGTGTGCAAGAGACATAGAGAGAAATCATTCTGTATATAAAGAAGGTCTCATTCTATCTTTGATAAAGTCTGGGTTCAACGGACAAAACGCGTCACTTAGGCTAGGTGCACACTGAAGAATTTTCCGACCGACGTGTTGTCTCAAATGATTGTACCTACGACTGAAAGTCCGATCAGTCTGACGATTCATGCGTACACACTGACACAATTTACGTTCAGATCTGTGCTCTTCATCTGGTCCTTCATCTGGTCCTCTAGTCTTCAGAGAATGACAGCACAATATTCATTCATTCGTTATTGTCATATTGTCACACTGATTAAAACCGCCTGTCACTCACCGGACGGTTAGTGCCTCTGGTCTGGTGCGTGGCTCTCTCTCATTCCTGCCGGCGCCTGTCCTAAGCCGCGGCCGTCCGCCATCTTGACTGGATTGCGCATGTGCATTACTCTTGAACTTATAACCTTTCTTTTAATCCTATTGGTGAATCAATCACCACCCACTATTTAAGGCACCTGTGTCCTTAGTATCGTTGCCTGTTCTTGGTTCTCATTCCCTTGAGACTCCTAGGTGTTTCCTGTGTTCTGCTCGTGTGATCGGTTTTGCTGTGGACAAGTCCTCTCTGCTCATCCGTGGTAAACTTGCCCGCTACAGACTACCTCTACTCCGCTGCATGCCTACACTTGGACAAGCCTTATCTGCTCTTCTGTGGTAAACGTACCCGCTATAGACTATCCACTATTCAGCTGCATACCTGCACCTAGACAAGCCTGCTCTGCTCATCAGTGGTAACGTACCCGCCACAGACTATTCACTATTCAGCTGCTTGCCTGCATTTGGACAAGTCTCCCTTGCTCATCAGTGGTATACTTGCCACTACAGACTACCCGCTATTCCGCCACCTACCTGCACCTGGACAAGTCTTCCCATCACCGCAGTGGTACAACTTGCTATCCGCAGACCACTGACGCTCCCATTACCTACCTGCACCTGGACAAGTCTTCCCATCACCGCAGTGGTACAACTTGCTATCCGCAGACCACTGACGCTCCCGCTACCTACCTGCACCTGGACAAGTCTTCCCATCACCGCAGAGGTACAACTTGCTATCCGCAGACCACTGACTCTCCCCGCTACCCTCCTGCACTGGCACGAATCTTCAATGCACATCAGTTGTTATACCTACCTCCGCATTATAGCTGCAAGTCGCTGACTCTCCTGCTGCATAGTTGCAAGTCGCTGACTCTCCTGCTGCATAGCTGCAAGTCGCTGACTCTCTTGCTGCATAGCTGCAAGTCGCTGACTCTCCATTGACATTTCTTATCCTAAGTTGTTGTTCTGTTCCAACCATTCACCATACTGCCCAGAGGATCGCTGTGATAAACTCCGCCCCTCTGGTAAGCATAATCACACCTGGTAAATCCTGGGTAGAAACTCCTAGTGCCCGTGACACCCCCTTCTGATAGCTATCCACATGTCCCAATAAATTTCGATAGGTTCTGTGACTCTGAAACAAAATATTCTGTCTCAGAACGAACAAATTAATTATTCCTTCTACAGCACTCTCTACATTCATTCACCAGGACATCCATCGCTAGCATCGACTGAAAAGAACCCGTCTCTGTAAAACTCTATGGAGATCGTGAGCATGTGTGCATACACACTACATGATTGGTTGGTGTTTGGTGGGAAAATATTAAACAGTACGACCAACCAAATGAAACGATGATCTGCGCTTTGGGACGACTTTAGATCATCGTGTCACTATACACACTCACACGATATCTGACAAAACTATCAGATGTTGGCTGAGGTTTTTCGGGCAATCATCGGGCCAGTGTGTACCTAGCCTTATTCTACACTGGGATCGCTGTTTCAGTTATCTGATATTGAACTCATTTTATATTTACTCTAGTAAAAAAAAATTTCACTCCAGGATTTATGTGCCCTAATTGATCTATTTGAAACTTGCAACCAATTCTGAAATCATTCTCTACAGTTTTTTGCATGTGAAGACCTACTCACCTTTGCTATTACTAACGTCAATGATGGTGAGGAAATATACTGCTGTGCTTCTGGCTAATGTTCTCCGACGGTTGTGTACAGAGCACCCAGACAAAGTCATAAGCAGGGAGTTGCAGCATTGGAACCGCTGAGACAATTAAATGAGTTATATAATTTATTTCCTACGCAAGTCCTTTTCCAGTGGCATTCCATCAGGATCTGGATGTGGAATACCATTAATATACCAGCATTACTTTAATTGCTTTAAATCTTTCAACTTATGGGCCAATTTGCGCAATATCTTGGAGGGATTTTATTGTGATTATATCTTTATATGAACTATCATATATTTACTAGTTACAAGGACATACTCATCAATTTAGTCCATTTATAGACATCATTTGTGATTCCATTTATATAGTTTTTAGTCCCAGTGTTTTTTAAATGTTTGGTTTCAATTACCAATTTAAGAGGTCTATGTATTATATCTATTGAGACATTAAAAATATATTTATTTATATACTATTATCTCTGGTTTTATGTATCCTGCCATGGTTTCCTTTGATTTTTCAAATTGAATGTCTAGAATAATTTTGTGACATTGCATATTGAAGGTTTCGTGATATTACTTTCCTACACTATTGCTACTAGTCTGCGCAATGGTAAAACCTTACACCGCATGAAAAGAGAATAAACTCACAAGTTTTTTCATTGTCAATTCACTCTCTCAATAACATGTATGGTATGTATTTTAAATGTTGACTTGTAGAAATCAATAAAAGACGTTTAAAAAAAAAAACCTTAGCCTTTTGTCTCTTATTTCATTCCAACCCTACTGGGTGAACCTTTGCCTCTCTAATATAATCACCAGGCCTGTGAAATCTTATATTACACTACTTTCGGGATGCCAACCATCCGCCCTGTTACAACAGTACCAGGGTATGTGAGAAAAATGCACTCCCACAAAGCAAATGTGTTTTTGTTTTCTTGCGTGATATAATTTGCATATTTTTGCATGATTGTACTCTTTTGCATAGCTAAGCACAAGGCTTAGTGCAAAAAAACATTTTTTAAAACGTATTTTATTGATTTCTACAGGTCAACATTTAAAATACATACCATACAATACATGTTATTGAGAGAGTAAATTGACAATGAAAAAGAAAATAAACATTGATGGAAGCTTTGATTTGCTGTAAGAAAGTAGGTATGTTACAACAACAGAGACATGTGTTTTAAAGGGAAACAAACAGGGGGAGAAAGTGGTAGGGGAGGAATGATAGGGCATACATGCCAACTCTCCTGGAAAGTCCGGGAGACTCACGAAATTCGGGTCAGTCTCCCGGGCTCCCGGGCAAGCTGGCATTTCTCCCGCATCCCAATCTCACACCAAGAATCGTGTCATTTGATGCGATTCTCGGTGAATCACGCCATTTTGGAGGGCGGGAGGGGGCGGGACGAGGCCAATCGCGTCATTTTGGCCCTGCCCCCGCGACGCAAATTACGGTTTCGCGGGGGGCAGGGCCAAAATGACGCGATTGGCCTCGTTCCGCCCCCTCCCGCCCTCCAATCACGCCCCCTCTCCCGGAAACAAGTTTTCGGGAGTTGGTAAGTATGTGATAGGGACGTGTGGAAGGTTAGTTATATTTGGAATGTTAAAGTAATATTGAGGGAGGAATGCAGTGATATTTATGAGTGCAGAAGAGCATGTAGGTAGCGTGTATATCTGGAGGGAAAAGATGTAAGTCACCAAATCTGACGTTAATTGGGAGTTATAGTAACAGAATGAAGTCAAACGGTTATTAAAGGAGGGTCTGCTTCATAATGACTCGTCCAGGGAGACCATGTGTTTTGTAAATTCACTGGAGTATCACTAAGAATAGCTGACATGCTTTCCAATCAATAAACTGACCAAATTTTGTTGATGGTGGCAAATTTGGTTATTTCCTATGGAGTTGGGTGGATTATGCTATCCCTTAGCGGTTAAACTTGACCTACCATTGCTAACCCAAAATAATATTGTCCCCTTAATACAATGAAAAATAAAATTTGCCCATGTAAGTTAATTAGAAATTAATTTTGCCCTTTAATCAATAAATAATGATTGCCCCCATCATTTATATGCCAATAGTGCCTTATGTTCTGAATGGCAAGATGGCTCAAAAAGCATGTTTGTGTTATGGCTAACGGCTACTGATATAAACTTCTAGAATATATGGTAAGAGGTCTTTGCGTATAGCAGACGCCTTCCCCATAGAGCTTGTTGCGCTCGCAGATACTTGGATGCCTCCAGGTCTTAACTCTAGCGTAGTGCAGAGATAGGAGGCAATAACTGGAAAACAGAGGACAAAGTCAGGATCAGTCCAAGGGTCAGGGGTCCATTGTAAGCAAGATAAACAGAGACAGGCCAGAGGCTGGTAGCAGGCAAGGAGAATCCAGTAAACAGAGCCAAGGTCAGGGGCAATCAGAGTATAATCAGGGTCCAGAAACAAGCCAGAGGAAACAACAGGAATCAAATAGAAATCAGGCAGAGTGTTCACAGGAACTGGAGCAGGTCAACTAATGTGTGGCAAAGCCCTCCCTGCCTTGAAAGTGGAAGTGGCCAATCAGAAGTTCAGGGCACCAACCCAAGGAATCAGTCACAGAAGGCTGTAAAACCTCCGCCAATCAGGTATAGAAAAACCTGTCCCTTTTCCTAGTGGTTTTGATGGCAGTTTGACCAAACCATCAGCAGGTTAGCTGTTTTTAATCCGCCACACCTCGCTAGGCATTGTACATCGCAACCTCAAACCGCCCTTTTGTTAATACTGCAATTTGGAGCACTAAACACGATTTACATAAATTTACGGAACTCTATACCCAGGTCTATTAAACAATGAGGCTTTACCATTGTTTACAATGTCAAGTTTGGTATTGTATACCAAAAGAGGACATGGATTTAAAGTGCCCATTAGGCCACCCTAGAGTTTCTGAGGTTGGCTTAATATCAGAGCCCTTCTCTGATTATGTGAGAGTAAGTCATTTATATGTCTGGAATCACATGTTTTGAAATAATAATATTTATCTCAGAGGGGCAGTTTGCTTACATCAGTTGTAAGACAGTATTGATAGATAGGCTGGTGATTGGGTAGAAATCAAACTACCTTCGGTATGTATTATTACCTGGTAGTAGTTCAGTCTGATAATTACATTGGTTGTTTAAATGTTAATTTACCAGGGATTGGGTTCATGCACTTAGTCTTGAGAAAGTGCTTACATAGTAGTACGTGGTTATCGGCTCTCACTGTACTATTCAAGATTCACTGACGGTTTTAATGTTTGTATTTTGAATGTCGAAAGCATTTTGAATAAAGTTTGGAAATGTAACTCTAAAATTGCTAGCGTTGACAATCACTCTTTCACCAGTCATTTATTAATGCTAAATCATACTTGCTGACCTATGACTCTGTCCTCTGGGAGATCCTAGAGGACAGGTCATGTAACAGGGGTAGGAGGGGACGTGGTGACGTTCTTGCATCACCATACCTCCGCCCCCACTATAAACTGCCGAAATTGACGGCATTGAATAGTGTGGGGCGGGGCTTAATGATGTGATTAAGTCCCTCCCCCGATATTCAATGCCGTGTTTTTCTGCATTTTTTAGGATCCAGGAGGTTTGCCCAATCTTCCAAGAGTCCGGGAGGACTCCCCGAAATTCCGGGAGAGTAGGCAAGTATGTGCTAAATGAATTGTGTAAATGTGAGGTCAGTGACTGATTTAATCATTCCTGATTGATCCTTGGAATTGAATACCATCAATTAGTTAAAACACATCCATTGTGAACTATTGGATGAATGCACAAGGTATTCATTATCATTACTGAACATATAGAACAGTGGCCTAGTGGTTAGCACTTTTGCCTCACAGCACTGGGGTCATGAGTTCAATTCCCAACCATGGCCTTATCTGTGTGGAGTTTGTATGTTCTCCCTGTGTTTGAGTGGGTTTCCTCCCACACTCCAAAATCATACTGGTAGGTTAATTGGGCGCTATCAAAATTGACCCTAGTCTCTCCCTCTCTGTCTGTCTGTCTCCCTCTCTGTCTGTGTGTGTGTCTATATTAGGGAATTTAGACTGTAAGCTCCAATGGGGCAGGGACTGATGTGAATGAGTTCTCTGTACAGCGCTGCGGAATTAGTGGCGCTATATAAATAAATGATGGTGATGATATAAATCAAGAAGCACTATAATGTTATAAATGTTATGCAAAATGGGATTCAATTATAATTTGCAACTTAAATGATATAGATGAATAAAATAAGTAATGAAGAATTCCTAGAAACGAAATAATAATTAACTTATAAAAGACAATAAAGAACACTAATATTCAATCAATAGATTATCTATTGTGATTTGCAGACAGTAAAATAATAAACTTAAAAGAACATCATTCAACATATATTTCCTAGCTTCCTCATCAAACAGGCTGTGTTTGCTGTTGGCAGCATAAAATGATAAATAATCACATAAAGAGTGTTCTCCTGTCAGGATACACAAACCACAGGATTCCGATGAGTCACACTGAAAAGACTTATAAATAAAGCAGAGTCGGAAGGTCACGCTGTTTTTCTACTGTAAGTTTCCTGTCATACAGTACAGCCAAACACTCATTCATATATTTTTTATGAATAAACAATGTTAAGTAACTACTGTTTCAAATATGGATCACATGTAATAATACAGTTAGGAGTATTATTTTTAAAGGAATATTTGAACTTTGTAGATATTTTTTTTTATATCTAAATGCAATATATAGGGCCTATTAAACCTGGGCAGGGGGTGAAGATGACATAGGTGCATGAAATAACCCCAACTCAAGAAATATTGTGTCTCTTAACTCCTTAACACAAAATTACATTTACAAATGTCATCTAGCGGTGCCATGTAAACATCATAAATGAGATAGTAACGGATTGCTATCACATTGTCGCAAGAAATCCTAGTGATGTCACCAACAACTGAAAAAATATTTGTTTGTTTTGTTTCTTTTACATATCACAATTTATCTCCCTGTTACTCCTTAAAACCCATATTAAGTACACATATCAGATTTTCCTATACTCTGGAGAACTAGATAAATAAAAAAAAAATCTTAACCTTATGCTTGATATGTGTAAATAAATATATCAGAACATTAAAACTAATGTACATTTTAAAGCTTAAACTCTGCCAAGTACATTGAAACCATGTATGTGCAGTTTCCACAAGATGGATTACAAGCACACTCCTCAAACACAATAGGGCTTACATGCAAAATAAAAAAAATGACAATTTCATTATTACTTATTACATTAATTGTCACTAGAGTTGAAATTACAGAAATTCTGTTAGCTATGATTTGTTTGAATTTGGCTCAACATTTACAAGTCAGTGATTAGTGATTCACACTGACCAATTTTCATTTCAGGACTTAAAGCTTGAGAGTAAGGATAGTGTCAGAAGTTCATTTATTGTTAGTGCTTTTTCAAGCTACAAAAGCACTAGTGTTATTTGAAAAGAGGGAAGTAGTATCTTCAACGAGTAATCACTCTGTTGTGCTTCAGACACCTCCACTCTCCCTTAGACTCTGCTCTTGAAAATATGTCATAATTGTGCACAACACGCCCCAGTAATTTGCTGCACTGTGCATGTGCACAACTTGCCCCAGTAATTTTGAGATACACATACCCGACACTTCGAGAGACAGATCAGGGCTTTCACATATGCAAGTGCAGTACAGTAAGAGCGGACAGATGCAAGTTAAATATGTTCCTTTGTACTGCATTTTATTTTAAGTTACATGTACCTTAGAAATATGTTCCTTATTAAGCGTAAACTATGCACCTACACAAGACGATTCCAGGCTTTCAAGTTGATGATGATGATGATGATGATGATGGATGCATACTTGCTTTGGATGAATCTATACATTTAATGTTGCACATATTTTAATATGCATGTAGCTCAAAATGCATACAAAGAAATGTAAATGTATAGATGCATATTTATGGCAAGTTTTACTTCCAACGCATCATCTAAATCACCGGTTTGGCTCCAATAAGTGTATTGTAAAACTATACATCTGTTGAGATAATAGTAGCATGCAATGCACTGGCATATCTATCTTGAGTGCAGTGTGTGCAGAGGAGATGGACCAATCAACGGGACTCACACCATCCCCTTGACTTGAGGGCCCCTGTATCCATAGTGACACAGTGAAGACTTGAAGATTCCAGGAGTCCAAAATCAGTTTAGTCACTCTGTCATGGCTTTGTCAGCCAGGCCCCCATAGAATAGATTTGACAATTTTGTTGGTGGGGGCAAGCATTTCTCTTACATACAGGCCAACTGCATTCATACAATTTCCCTGAAGCAATGTACTGCATGGGGTATTTAAACACCTTCAAAGGTAATCACAAGTACTGAAACAATGGGTTATGGATTTGTTACAGTACTGAATGAAATAAAAGGGAGGAAAGATATGGGCAGTTTATACAATGGAAAGAGAAAACCTAGTCAAAACATTTTGTCACTCAATATAGGGCTAAAGAGAATGTTAATAATTAGACAATTCTCTAGACAGCTATGCACCAAATTCAGGAAGTAATATATGAGCACTAAAACAATTAGCTTGTTTAGCAAATGCCACAGACCCACATAGCAGTCAAGTTCACTCTGTATCACTCAATGAGGTACGTTTTAAAGAGGATAAGCTTAAACTGCAACCCCCAGAGTCAGGATCCGAACTTCTCTACAGTCTTCTATGCCTTCCTTGCCTTAGAATACCCAAGTTTCATTTTTGAACACTTTGGGTTCTGTGCACACTCTCTTAATAAGCCTCTTAAGACATCACACTCTTCATATATCACACTCTTCATTTATCACATTGGGTGTGGAATTCCCTCAGATGTACCTTAGGAGGCATTACACTTGTAAGCAATTATCTTCCTCCTCTCCTTGGCCTCTACAAAATTCTGCTCATGCGTAAAAGTGACCATCTTGCTCCACAAACCATGTGCCTTGGCAGAACTTAAGGCACACTTTTGTAAACTGATGCGCATGACAGCATTAAAGTTCAATCTACAATGCACAATGCACATTTTTTGCACGTGAATAAGAGTCAACAGTCTGGCAATTGATAGTCAAGTCAGAAAAAGCATCCACAGACTCTTTCCCCTAGATTAAGCCACAAAGAATGAATGTCAGAGGATCTGTAATCTCCCTTCATAAGGCTATAGACATGTAACATTTGTTGGTGTTTGCTGATTGGCTTCCTTATATTCCTTGTACTATGTGCTTACTCCCTAAAAACCACTTGCAGGAAGACACAGATTCTCACAGGTAAATTTTTATCGGGATAGAAGCCTTGGAACCTTTGGCCTATCTCCTAATAAATAGTGGGTGTTGTTGTTGAAAGATTTGTTGTCTAAACAACAACAATGGATAAAGATATAGAGTGGTATAACCATAAAGTAATAAATTGGAAATGTGGCTAATGTAAGCACAAAGAAGACAATATAAGATTACTGCTCCTCAAACCAGCCATCCATCTTACCTTCTCCATCCTTGTTCTCCTCACCTCCCACTTCCCTATTCGCACTCCTCATGCACTTGCTCCTCTACACTGGCTTGTCTCATGCCTGATATCTGTTTCCACTCCCTTTAGTATATAAGCTCTTACGAGCTGGGCCCTCTTCCCTTCTGTCTCAATACCATTTCTTCTTCTCCAACGTCACTGTACTTGCTTTGTTTGGAGCTTTTGGAGTCTTGGTTTTACTGGTTTTGCTCTGTACTGTGTACCCTGTATGGTCTACAGATTGTATTATATTTTGTATTTTGTATGGCACTGCAGAAACCTGGTGGCGCCATATAACTAAACAATAATAATACTAATAATGAGACAAGAGAACAATTGAATACAATTGGAAACATAAAATCTAGAGGAATAATGGCAGTTCAATGGCAATATAAACACAAATGCAACAATAAGTAGATAATAAAGATGCAGTGTGATAGGGACCCTGTTATTAACCCTTTAGGCTGTCTCTCGAAGTGCCGGGTACGTGTATCTCAAAATTACTAGGGCAAGTTGTGCACAATTATGACATATTTTCTCGGCTGTGAAAAAAACAAATGAGGCCTTACATCACATTATTTTAGGACTCTAGAATAATTTGTACTTTGTGATAAGTAGACTCTGTAGCTACCAATGAATTTGCACCCCAAATTAAACAACATTACCGAGATGGTGGGGAAAACACAAATGAGCAAATGTATATGCTAGCCCACAATTGAGCTCCCATCTTAGGTAATGCATTGCAGTAATATCAAAGTCACAAATTGCAATGCTAAGTTAAATAGTAAAGTTTTAAGGAATGTATCTGCAAAGGGGATACATTGCAAGATGTACAAAAAAATGATTGGGCTTCTGGTATTAGATTAATGTGAGGGTAGTTCCTGTAATGGCAGGTAATAAGCTCAATGTGTGGGACACCTGGAAATTCAACACACAGTAAGAATATACTTCTCCTCAGCACATACAATTAAATGTATTGGAAAGGAGAGAAATAGTCCTTTAAACGATAGTCCATACTGAATGTATGTAGGCATAGGCGAGTGTGGAGAAGTCCCAGCAATGTAGAGCAATACAAGGTAGCAGTTCTGTCTCAAACAGACTGTCACAGAGGCAAGTAGCTCCAGGTGAGGTGCAGTGTTAGGCAGGTTACTCACACATGCAGTCGATACTGACCAACTCTGGAAACTTGGAGGGTTCTATAAACACCGACCAAAGAACTAGAAAGTCCTCCAGTACTCCCCTCACCATATGGCAACATAAAAGGGACCAAAGGCAGTATACATTTTTAGGAAACTGCAATAACGGCAAGGAGACGGGACAACTGGAACATTGTTGGATTCTCCTTGGAGCTGGTATCCTCTTCTCTCTTTTCCTCTGGGTGAGACCTGGATTCCCACTGTTTCTCTAGAAACTTGCACGGGACCTTTAGAAGGCTAATCTTTGGCTATGAGAGACTCCCATATAGAATTGACACTTCTCGCTGATAATCTTGCAGCTAGCTCTAAAAATCTTCCAAATTTGTCTGTCAGAATGGCAGTTTTCTACACCAAATTTGCAGCCTTGACTGTATTATGGGTAACTTGCTCTTTGAGACTGGTGAACCTTTCATTACAGTCTCTATGACTGGTAAAATCTTTCTACTCTCCTCTCTGGTTGTAAGACTCTCACATTCACAGTACTTACACTAACTGTGTTTTCTGTCTTCCCCAGCAGCTCCAATATTGATGTTTCCCTTACAGGCTTATCAAACTTGCAGATACTAGTTATTGGGGGTATATGGCTCCTCTGGTTATGATTGCCAACTTGACTGTTGCAGCACCCACCTACTCTTCTATCTGTTAACCTGGCACCAAAACCCCAACTCTAGGTGGGCTCTGATGTCATTTCCTGACCTCTTATAGCCATACTTGCCTACTTTTTAAATCATGTGACAGAGGGTAGGATGGGGCATGACAACGTCATTGTGTCATTATAGCCCCGCCTCTACCATAAAATACAGAAATTAGATTTATTTAGTGACGGCGCTTAGCAACGCAACTAAGCCCCGCCTCCCGCTATTCAATGCCATGAATTTCAGCATTTTACAGGGTCCGGGAGGGTTGCCTACTCTTCCGGGAGTCCTCCGAAATTCGGGAGCCTCTCGGAAATTCCGGGAGAGTAGGCTCAGGGATGCTGGAAATTCTAGTTTCTAGCACCCATGGTTGTTACACTCCCCCCTATTGCAAGTAACTCCACCCACCTTGTCATTCAAACCCTGGGACGTGACCCCTGTCTTAAATATATATATATTTTCCTCAGAGTGACTATTAAAAAATAACCTACTGAGGAAGCCACATAAGGTAAGGTGTGTTTTATCAGGTTAATATACTTCCTTTCCAAATCTGTTCATGCTCCTATTGCAAGTTACATATTGTAGAAAAATGCTCTGCCTGCAAGCCACACATTGCATAGAAATATCCCAACTGAAACCCACATATTACAGAGAAACCTCCATATTACAAAGAAATACTCCCTATTGCAAAGCCAATGTTGCAGAGAGATACTTCCAGCTGTCAGCCACCTGTTTCACACAGACTTTCCCCCCCATTTCCCTTACATAGGTTGTGCAGATTACCCCCAACTGCCGGCCACTAGTTTCACAGATGGGGCATATCTGTACAGTAGGTGTCTGGCTGTGGGGTACACAGCTACCCTCACTTCCAGACACCTACTGTACAGATATGTCCCTCAATACCAGTCACCTGTTGTGTCGACATCCCCACCAGCTGTAATCCATCCATTGCACAGATATCCCACTACCAAAGGCCAATCACCTGTTGTACAGACTATCCCACTAGACCAGCAATTTACCAATTAAATAATTCACACAGGATAATTTAAACAGTTGGCTTAACAAGTAGAATATTGTTAATGAAATCAGCTACAAAAATGTTAGAATTAAAAATAAAAATTACAAGTCACAAACTGAGGGGAATGAATTACAAATAAGTCATTCAATTTGAACGGCATGATAATATCTTTAGAGGTCTGATCACATTTTTGTATGCTTCACACTTCTTATTTCTTTTTGTACAAAGTCCACCGGATAACAAATTCTGTGAATAATTAGCTGAAGGATGTCCACCCACACTCAGTTCTTTGTGGTCAATTTCAGTTTGTTCCTTAGTTTGAGTTCCTGCCTCCTACGCTCTCTTGATTTGTTTTTATCAATGCCTATGTTACAGCATACTGTTATTTTTTCAGTCTAGCAATATGCTTTAACATCATCTCAAATATATTAGATCAGTCTTTTTGTACACCTAACAATCATTAACAGTATGCAGCGTAAGGGCACAGTTGTTTAATCATTTGTAAGACTAAAGTAGCTGAAGTAAGTTACATGTACAAGTGGCAATTTACATGCTAAAGAACATTGATTTGCAGACATTTAGAGCCTGGACAGAGTATGTTAACACCAAAAGCAAACATAGCACAATATGCCCATACTCCCAGACCTACACACAAAATAGCATGGTTATTACAGAGCAGTTCAGTGTGTAATGATTAATTTCTTACATTAATCTAACAATTAATTGAGAAGTATTATTTATTACTGTTTATTTATGTGGCTCCACCATATTATGCAACGCTGTGCAGAGAATTTTTTTAATTCAGGTTAGTCAAAGTCCCATTGGAGTTTACAGTCTAAATGCTGTTCCACACAAACACATACACACCAGGGCAAATTTTGTCTAGTTTATGCACAGTACAAATTTGCGTATTTTTCGCTAAGCAAATGGGCATATGCCCAAATTAGTATGAACCCCTATGTCACTGCAGCTGAGGAAGTCGAGCAAAGTGGGCTTATAATAACATTTACAAACCTATAGGCTAGATTTACTAAAGGGCGGTTTGGTGAAACCGCTGTTTTTCTGCAATTTTTCCGGCGGTTTTAAGATTTACTGAAGCCAAAACCGCCATTAAAATGGGAAAATTGGCATTTTGCAAAACCACCACTTTTTAAATCGCCTTCCGATTGTTACCATGATGAACATACAAACTGTCATATTTACTAAATTGGGGTTTGCAAATCTGCCACAAAACAGCCATCCATAATAACAGAGGAGGTTGTGAGTGGCGAGATTGCTCAAACTGTATGCTGTTTCAGCTATTTTGATATTCAGAACATAAGAGAAAGCACCATTGACATTTAAATTATTTGGGCAATCATTATTTATTAATTAAGGGGCAAAAGGAATTTAATATTAACTTATGGGGGTATTTTTTTAAGGGGACACTATTATAGCATTAAATTATGGGGGAAATGTGAATATCTAATAATATTAACTGATTGTTAATGCTCGATATAATAATTTATATTGCACAATTTGGCATTACATAGTGCCCGAATAATATAATGATTAAATCATTTTGTCCCCTTAATATAATGAGGGGAAAAATTTCCCCCATAAGTTAATATTAAATTCATTTTGCCCCTTAATCAATAAATAATGATTGCCCAAATAATTTAAATGTCAGTGAAGCTTTCTCTTATGTTCTGAATGGCAAAATAGCTCAAAAAGCATGTTTGAGTAATCAAGCCATTCAGAAGTAGGCAGTAAAACTGTCCTGTCCTGTCTTTTGGATGGTGGTTTTGATGGTGGCTTAAGAAAATTGCCGGCGGTTTAACTTTTTCAAACTGCCACACATCGCCATCCATTTTAAATTGCAGTCTTAAACCGCCCTGTAGTAAATGGACCACTAAACCGCTTGTGATGTGTAATGGTTAAAAACCGCCACCAAGCTCGATTCTTAGTAAATCTAGTCCTATGTGTAAAGATGCCGGAGCTCATATTAAAAATGAAGATATTTGAGTTCTTTACTAATATGAGAACTTTTATGCATATATCCATGAATACTTTGAGCAGCTCGTTTATATAGGATAACTTGTATTTATGCTCAGTGGTCCTTTAAAAATAAATATGACTTGTGCAGTTTGTAGAAGGGTTTTTGTAAATTGTAAATCTAGGGATTGGTGAATAAATTGGTGGTAGACGAATAGAACTGAAGACTGATGGTAAGAACTGAACTAAAGGTATGTATAACAAATTAATTTAATGCTGAAAAAATAAGCTAGAGGGTGGATGAACAGAAAGCTTGAGAAGGGACTTAAACAGGATGTGATAGGATGGCTCTTAATCTGCCAATGGAAGAAACAATGAAAGATGACTGTTTATTAAACAAGTGGATAACTGGTAATAGGAAGGATATGCTTTACTTATGTTTATATCCTCTTGTTCGAGTGCCAAGGAGCACATCCCACATACTGTGTATGCATAATAGATGGTCAAAGATGCTGGGATACACATGCATTATAATTAATTAATTAAATTCATTATCTACATGCAAATCTCAGGTGTTGATTGACATGACATTGACATTGAGCCTTCGGCATTAGATTCTCAGAAGAGATTGAAATATGTGGCAGAGGAGGAGGTAGGCACAGTCATAGTTGGGTCATCAGCCATCAGCCATGTTGAGTCTGCACAAGATAGGGAAACACACAAGAGAGCCTGCTGCATGCTTTGGAGCCCTAGGGGTAAATGTATCAATCTGCATTTTTTGCAAGTCGCCGATATTCGGCAACTTTGTAGGGCCAATTTAAAACGGCAATGTCTTTAGAGGCAAGTTTTGCGGACCTGAACTCCCAGGGAACCCAGACCTGTGCTGAACAGCCTGGGGCTGGTTTGTCATCATGGCAGGGGGACCCCATGCTGTGGGTTTCTCTGCCATAGTGCCACCAGCCCCGTGTGGATTGCCTAGTGCTGGTTATTGTAAAATCAAGTTGACTTGAAATATAATATATATTGTGTCCACCTGCAACCTAATCAATAACCTAGAATAATGTGTATCCTTCTACTCATACAGGGGCCTTGTCTAAGTATACACTTATTATTAATTGTTGTTGCCATTATTATTTGTTTGTTTGTATGCTAGCCAGGAAACAGGAAGACTATTGTCATGTGTGTTGTGCCACATAGATATAACTAGATGAACGATTAAACATAGTGTACTGTACGTCATTTATAATACAAGCAAGACACTGTACTATTATGTACACTACTGTACTGTGCAGGGTTCTATCTAGGGCAATGCGATATGTGCCACCGACTAGGGAGGAAGGTTGGGGTGGCATGCAATCTCCAGTGTAGTATTCATTTTCTTTGAAAGGCACTGGTTCTGGTTAATAGGGCCAGCACTTGCTATGGAGATTTATTCATGGTTGGTCTCGGCTGAACCAGCCACCATATTGTACTGGTGTGGTGGTATTTGATACAGCTGATGGTTGGTCTACAGTCCGCTCTCTGCCCCCACTTGCACTGTTGCAGATCCACATATAGTGGAAAATTTAGTTCAGTTTTACTCAATGAATATTTCCATGACCATTTCCACCTAACAAGGCAGCTATCACAAAAAACTCAATAGCAATGAATAGCAGAGGATGCTATTGAGAGATAGGACAATTTCATTTATTTAATAAATAAGAATGTTATAAGCTTTTCTTTTGGTGTCAAGGAGTGGTAGTGGGTGAGTTATGGTGCTAAGGAGGGGTGGTGAGTGAGGGGTATTTTAGTGGGTGAGGTATGGTGGGAAGGAGTGGCTGGGAGCATATTAGTGGGTAAGGTATGGTAACAGGGAGTGGTGGTGAACAAGGGCTATTGCAGTGAGTGAGGGATAGTGTAGTATTTGGTGATGTATTTTATCTGGTGGGTGGTGTATTTGGTGAGTGGTAAGAGGGATGAGTGAGGTAGAGTAGTACAGACAGAATACTTACCCCTGATTCCTTAGACAGATGAGATTAATTTATCAATGATCTCTGCTCTTCACTGTATTGCAACGTGCCTGAAAATGGCCTAGTGCTCTTCAGGTAATTGCTGTACTGGGGCCTAAAATTCAAAATTCCTCTTGGCGACCCTGCTTGCATAAGCACATGTGTACTTGTAATTCTATCATTAGTGGTGGACACGGGAAGTTTTGCACTATTAGAGTACACATTATTATATACACTGCATTCTTTATATACTACAATGTGCTGCTAGCTGTCCTTCGTGGGCTGACCACTCCCCCTCTAGTGTCTGGTCTTGCCTCTTTGATAGCTGGCCACACCCCCTCTGGTGGGCCCCTAGCGTTGCAGTCCCCCGGTGGGCCAATCATGCCCCAGTCCGACACTGGATACCCGCCCAGAGGAACAGAGAAAACAAGACACCAGCACAGAGGAAAATGAGAGCACAGACACCCCCAAAGATCAAGGGAGAGACCAGAAGTGTTTGAGTGTCTGCTGCTTGTCATGTTTCTTTGACATTATGCCAGATTCCTGTAGCTCTCACCTAACCCAACAATACACATATTAGTAACTGCTGATAAAGGGGCCGCTTTGCCCCTATTCACTACACCAGTTGCAGCAGTTGAGGAATAGTAGCTACTGTCAGGTGTGTTGAGATTTCTATTTCCCCACACACAGAGCATACTATATGCTCACATAGCCTTTCCTCAAACTATAAACAGGCACTATGACCCCCATTATCTTTGTTTTACTTACATTATAGAGTTGCCAGCCTATGTAGAGATATTGCTAAAAATATACCATTTATCTTAGCCTGTTTATGTTCTGGCTATTATAGCATTGCATTATTCAGGTTTGAAGCCAACTTGTATGCTGACATTCAAATCTATCTTTTCTCCACTTTGTTTATGTCTCGTGTCTCTTGCTGTCTTCAGGCCTTTTCATCTTGGATGTTGCAGCACTTTCTTAAACACAAGATTTCCAAGACTGAAATACTTGTTCTCCCCCTCCCCACCCCTGCAAGGCTCCCTCACCTCCTCCCTTGTCTCTTTTTGTTAATCACACAACTCTCTTTCTGTCCCTCGAGTCTGCTGCATAGGGGTCATCCTCAACTCCTCCCTCTCCTTCAAACCTCACATTCAGTCCCTCTCAAAATCTTGCCAACTCAACCTCTGGGAATTATTTCAAATCCAGTCTTTTCTCATCATGGAAGCCACCAAAACTCCTATTCACTCCACTGTATTATCTTGCTTTGATTTATGCTTCTCTCTGACCTACCCAACTCCTGTCTTGCCCCTCTTATTTTCTACAGATAGGGAGACTTTAGAACCAGTGGGAAATTCATACTGGATGAGACCACAGTTAGATCTATCTTACAGTGACTGCGCTTCTTGCAGCAACAACAAATTTCCAGACTCAACTACTATCACCTCAATGATAACCCTGGGAACAACCTGATGCTTCATTAATACCCCATTCATGCTGCACCAAAAACCTGGGTTTTTGCCGGGGCAATCCCAGACGCCCGGAGAGAGGTGCAGTATAAATTAGGGATGTGCACCGGCGACTTTTGAGGTCTCGTGTTTTGTGTTTTGGATCCGGATTTTCGTTATTTTTGAGGTTCGGATTTGTCTCGCAAAACACTTGACGAAAGGTCTCGGTTCGGATTTAAGGTATTGGATTCGGATTTTTTTTGAAAAAAACATAAAAAGTTTAAAAATCAAGTTTTTGGGCTTATTTTCACTCCTAGGCTATTATTAACCTCAATAACATTCAATAACAAGCATTTCCACTAATTTACAGTGTATTGTGAACACCTCACAATATAGTTATTAGTCCAAAACGTTGCAACAAGGTATCTTTCTGGACTGCGTAGAGGAGTGGGTCACCACAATATATATTAAAAACCCTGAACTTTTATGAATCGCACCAATAAATGTACCTGGACTGCGTAGAGGAGTGGGTCACCACAATATCTTAAAAACCCTGAACTTTTATGATTCGCACCAATAAATGTACCTGGACTGCGTAGAGGAGTGGGTCACCACAATATCTTAAAAACCCTGAACTTTTATGATTCGCACCAATAATTGTACCTGGACTGCGTAGAGGAGTGGGTCACCACAATATCTTAAAAACCCTGAACTTTTATGATTCGCACCAATAAATGTACCTGGACTGCGTAGAGGAGTGGGTCACCACAAGATATATTAAAAACCCTGAACTTTTATGATTCGCACCAATAATTGTACCTGGACTGCGTAGAGGAGTGGGTCACCACAATATCTTAAAAACCCTGAACTTTTATGATTCGCACCAATAATTGTACCTGGACTGCGTAGAGGAGTGGGTCACCACAATATCTTAAAAACCCTGAACTTTTATGATTCCCACCAATAATTGTACCTGGACTGCGTAGAGGAGTGGGTCACCACAATATCTTAAAAACCCTGAACTTTTATGATTCGCACCAATAATTGTACCTGGACTGCGTAGAGTAGTGGGTCACCACAATATCTTAAAAACCCTGAACTTTTATGATTCGCACCAATAATTGTACCTGGACTGCGTAGAGGAGTGGGTCACCACAATATCTTAAAAACCCTGAACTTTTATGATTCGCACCAATAAATGTACCTGGACTGCGTAGAGGAGTGGGTCACCACAAGATATATTAAAAACCCTGAACTTTTATGATTCGCACCAATAAATGTACCTGGACTGCGTAGAGGAGTGGGTCACCACAATATCTATTAAAAACCCTGAACTTTTATGAATCGCACCAATAAATGTACCTGGACTGCGTATAGGAGTGGGTCACCACAAGATATCTTAAAAACCCTGAACTTTTATGAATCGCACCAATAAATGTACCTGGACTGCGTAGAGGAGTGGGTCACCACAATATATATTAAAAACCCTGAACTTTTATGATTCGCACCAATAAATGTATCTGGACTGCGTAGAGGAGTGGGCACTGGGCACCACAATAAAATATATAAAAAACCTTCAACAGATCTGCATTACACTACACATACGGCTGCTCCTCCATCCTCTCCATCATATACATGTTGGAGTTTTAGCGTGTGACAACCTCTTGTTTTTGATAATGTCAGTGCATTTGGAATATTTTTCAATTTGCCCCACACCACTGAATGTACTTTATCTATGATACGCAATACGCATCTATCTATCTTGACTGCGTAGTGTGGTGGCCCCGGTACACAATTTGGTACCGAGGCCACAATATAATAATAAAACCCTCAACTGGTCTGAATTCCACCAAACAAGTATCTTGACTGCGTAGTGTGGTGGCCCCGGTACACAATTTGGTACCGGGGCCACAATACCTCCTCCAAACATGCTACAGACAATTCGTCATTGAGAGACCCCAGACAGACAGGGTCGAAGTGTTATTGTTTGACTTTGTAAACCCAAAAAAATGTCCCTGTTGCACATAGTCGTGCAATGAAGACTGACTTTTTCATTTAAAGGCACGATCTTTAAAGTGTAGTGTTTGTAAGTCTAAGTCATATTATACTTTTGGTAAAATTGGTTTTTTTTGTTCCTCTTTATGGTAATTAATTAGTAATAGAATTAAAGTAGGAAATAGAATTAAATAGAATTAAAGTAGGAAATAGAGTGGTATAGAGTTGTAGTGTGGTATAGATAGAGTGGTCCACACAATATAATAATAAAACCCTCAACTGGTCTGAATTCCACCAAACAAGTATCTTGACTGCGTAGTGTGGTGGCCCCGGTACACAATTTGGTACCGGGGCCACAATACCTCCTCCAAACATGCTACAGACAATTCGTCATTGAGAGACCCCAGACAGACAGGGTCGAAGTGTTATTGTTTGACTTTGTAAACCCAAAAAAATGTCCCTGTTGCACATAGTCGTGCAATGAAGACTGACTTTTTCATTTAAAGGCACGATCTTTAAAGTGTCAGAAAGAGAGAGAAGACACAGGAGAGGAGAGTTGTAGCTGGGGACCTGGGGTGGAAGCTCCCAGGCTCCCCCAGCATTGCCTGGAAGTCTGAGCGTGGTGACTGAGCCAGGGCAAGGAATGTGTGCCCTGGATGAGGGGGAGAACTCCATGCCACTATAGTGAACCCAAGAGAGAGGGGGACACTGCACATGGAAGAGGCCCTGGAGTGAGGGCTGCTACAAGAGGCATGGTAGCTGTAGTGTCAGATCCTGAGGCTGAGAGTACACAGAGTGACGTGTCAGAGCACAGGAGACATTATCCCCGCAGAGGAGGGATGAGCTGCAGTTGAGAGGTATGTTGTTGAAATAGGACATGCACACTTTAACAAACCAATCATTTCAGCGACAGGGCCTACCAAACAACTTTGACTGAAATGATTGGTTTGTTTGGGCCCCCACACCAAACAAGCTATTCATCTCTCCCTGTACAGACTAAACAGGCTCTACTGAGGCAAGATGTCGTCCTCATCCTCAACCTCTGATTCCTCTCCCCCTACAGTGTCTACTTCCTCCTCATCACACATTATCAATTCGTCCCCGCTGGACTCCACAACCACAGGTCCCTCTGTAGTATCTGGAGGGCAGTGCTGTACTTCATTGAGGAATTGATTATTCATTTTTATAAACATCATTTTTTCAACGTTGTGAGGAAGCAACCTCCTTCGCCGCTCACTGACCAGGTTCCCCGCTGCACTAAAAACTCTTTCCGAGTACACACTGGAGGGGGGACAAC
Source organism: Mixophyes fleayi (assembly GCF_038048845.1). Lineage (NCBI taxonomy): Eukaryota > Metazoa > Chordata > Amphibia > Anura > Limnodynastidae > Mixophyes > Mixophyes fleayi. The sequence goes on from NC_134402.1 coordinate 262,583,012, forward strand.
TCAGGTAAAATAGAGCCAGTTTGTACAGGGGCTTCCAAACTGCCTTTTTTTCCTGCCAGTAACAATATGGACTGTCTGACATGTCTACTTGGATGGTGTCAGCAAAGTAATCATCCACAATTTTTTCTATTGTCACAGCATCCAATGCAGCGAGAGTAGACATGTCTGCAATGGTTGGCAGGTCCTTCAGTCCGGACCAGATGTTATCAGCATCCCCGCCAGTGCCTCTTTTGGGAAAACTGAGCTTTTTCCTCGCAGCCATAGATGTGGAAGAAAATGAGGGTGGAGCTGTTGGCATGTCACGGTCCTCTTCAGAGGACAATCTCCTGACCAGCAGGTCTTTGCACCGCTGTAGACTTGTGTCCGCCGGAAACAGAGACACAACATACGCTTTAAACCGAGGATCGAGCACGGTGGCCAGAATGTATTCCTCTGACTTTAAAAGAGTGACCACCCTCGGATCCTGGCAAAGCGTACGAAGGGCTACATCCACAAGAGCTACATGCTTGCTGTAATCGCAATGGCTTACCAGCTCCTCCCTCACTTTCTCCAGCTGCTTCTGCAACAGCCTGATCAGGGGAATGACCTGACTCAAGCTGGCAGTGTCGGAACTGACTTCTCGTGTGGCAAGTTCAAATGGCTGCAGAACCTTGCACAACACGGAAATCAGTCTCCACTGCGCTTGACTCAGGCGCATCCCCACTCCTTTGCCTATGTCGTAGGTGGCTGTGTAGGCCTGAATGGCCTTTTGCTGCTCCTCCATCCTCTGCAGCATATAGAGGGTGGAGTTCCAGCGCGTCACAACCTCTTGTTTGAGGTGATGGCAGGGCAGGTTCAAGCTTTTTTGATGTGCCTCTAGTCTGCGGTAGGCACTGGCTGAATGCCGAAAGTGTCCAGCAATTTTGCGGGCCACCGCAAGCATCTCCTGCACACCCCTGTCACTCTTGAGGTAATGCTGCACCACCAAATTAATGGTGTGGGCAAAACATGGGACGTGCTGGAAATTGCCCATATTTAATGCCCGCACAATGTTACTGGCATTGTCTGACACCACAAATCCCCATGAGAGTCTAAGTGGGGTAAGCCACTGGGAGATAATTTCCCTCATTTTCTCTAATATGTTGTCAGCGTTGTGCCTCTTATTAAAGCCTGTAATGCACAATGTTGCCTGCCTTTGCATGAGCAGCCATTTTGTAGATGCTGCTACTGATGCAGCTGTTGCTGTTGCTGCGGAAGGGGATGCATCTACCCAGTGGGCTGTCACAGTCATATAGTCCTTCGTTTGCCCAGAACCACTTGTCCACATGTCCGTGGTTAAGTGGACAGTGGGTACAACCGCATTTTTAAGAGCACTGAGGACACTTGATCGTACTTCTCTGTACATTTTTGGTATCGCCTGCCTAGTGAAGTGGAATCTCGAGGGGATTTGGTACCGGGGACACAATACCTCCATCAACCCTCTAAATCCCACTCCACTGATGGCGGACACCGGGCGCACGTCTAACACCAACATTGCAGTTACAGCCGCAGTTATACGCTTTGCAATAGGGTGACTACTATCGTATTTGGTGGTCATGGCAAACGACTGTTGGACGGTCAATTGTTTGGTGAAAGACTTAGCGGTCTTACGACTTCCCCTCTGGGAAGATGACCGACTAACAGCAGCAACAGCAGCAGTGGCAGTAGTAGGCGTACCGCTGCAGGATTCCTCGGATGAATCCCGTATTGAGGAGGACTCAGTCTGGCTGCTGACTTGGGCTGCAGGACTGAATCTGATGGAGATTGTGGAGGAAGTTGACGAGGAGGGTGTTGCTGGTGTGTATCCAACTGGACCACGGGATTTAGGTGTCCCTGTACCGATGAGGGTCCTAGCCCCCGTTCCTGAACTAACCACTGAACTATGAAGGTTATTCAGGTGACGTATAAGGGAGGATGTTCCTAGGTGGGCAAGATCCTTACCCCTGCTTATTTGAGCTTTACATAAGCTACATATTGCCATACATTGGTTGTCTGGATTTGGATAAAAATAACTCCAGACCGAAGAGGTGCATTTTTTGGTCTTCTGACCAGGCATGACGATGGGCTTTTTCATCCCATGGACATCAGCTGTTTCCCCCCCTGGTGCCTCATTTACAATAACCACATCACCATCCTCATCATCAAGTTCCTCCACAGCGCCAGCTACATCATCAATAGCCTCCTCCCGAGCCACCTCTTCCCGTACAGTGATGGGAAGGTCAGGCTTGACAACCACCAACACCCTTGGACTCGCCTTGGGGATTTGTGATAATTTCTCTTTAGAAGGCAGAGTTGTTTGCTGTTTTGTTGCTGACAGCATAACTCTCTTCAATTTTTTGTAGGGGGGGGGAGGAGGAGGAGGGCTAAGATCCGTGGGTGAAGCTGAACCACTAGTCATGAACACGGGCCAGGGCCTAAGCCGTTCCTTGCCACTCCGTGTCGTAAATGGCATATTGGCAACTTTACGTTTCTCCTCAGATGATTTTAAGTTTCTCTTTTTGCTACTTTTTCTTAACTTGGGCTTTTTGGATTTTACATGCCCGGTACTACGAGATTGGGCATCGGGCTTGGAAGACGACGTTGATGGCATTTCATCGTCTATGTCATGACTAGTGGCAGCAGCTTCAGCATTAGGAGGAAGTGGGTCTTGATCTTTCCCTACTTTATCCTCCAAATTTTTGGTCTCCATTATATGTAGCACAAGATACTGCAGAATGTGTGAACTTGGTAATATTGCAGTACCAATGGACTTATACTGCTGGATTGGTTTTGCAAATTTGGTTATAATTATTATTTTTTATTTTTTTTTTAAATTTTTTATTTTTTTTTACTTTTTTCTTATTTTTAAAAAACTTGGGAATAGTGGGGAAATAACTATGCCCTTAGAAGCACAGAGCACAGGACACAGCACCACTGGACTGAACAGGACACGGCACAGGACCCAGCAGCACTACGGAACTCAGCAGGACAGAGCACAGGACACAGCACCACTGGACTGATACTGCAGAATGTGTGAACTTGGTAATATTGCAGTACCAATGGACTTATACTGCTGGATTGGTTTTGCAAATTTGGTTATAATTATTATTTTTTATTTTTTTTTTAAATTTTTTATTTTTTTTTACTTTTTTCTTATTTTTAAAAAACTTGGGAATAGTGGGGAAATAACTATGCCCTTAGAAGCACAGAGCACAGGACACAGCACCACTGGACTGAACAGGACACGGCACAGGACCCAGCAGCACTACGGAACTCAGCAGGACAGAGCACAGGACACAGCACCACTGGACTGATACTGCAGAATGTGTGAACTTGGTAATATTGCAGTACCAATGGACTTATAATGCTGGATTGGTTTTGCAAATTTGGTTATAATTATTATTTTTTATTTTTATTTTAAATTTTTTATTTTTTTTTACTTTTTTCTTATTTTTAAAAAACTTGGGAATAGTGGGGAAATAACTATGCCCTTAGAAGCACAGAGCACAGGACACAGCACCACTGGACTGAACAGGACACGGCACAGGACCCAGCAGCACTACGGAACTCAGCAGGACAGAGCACAGGACACAGCACCACTGGACTGATACTGCAGAATGTGTGAACTTGGTAATATTGCAGTACCAATGGACTTATACTGCTGGATTGGTTTTGCAAATTTGGTTATAATTATATATATTTTTTTTAATTTTTAATTTTTAATTTTTTTTTACTTTTTTTTTATTTTTTAAAAACTTGGGAATAATGGGGAAATAACTATGCCCTTAGAAGCACAGAGCACAGGACACAGCACCACTGGACTGAACAGGACACGGCACAGGACCCAGCAGCACTACGGAACTCAGCAGGACAGAGCACAGGACACAGCACCACTGGACTGATACTGCAGAATGTGTGAACTTTGTAATATTGCAGTACCACTGGACTTTTACTGCTGAATGTGTGAACTTGGTAATATTGCAGTACCAATGGGTTTATACTGCAGGATTGGTTGTGCAAATTTTGTGGTAATTAAAAAAAATTAAATTAGTTTTTGGTATTTTTTTAAATAACTTTTTTTTATTTTTTTAAACACAGGGGAATATTGGGGAAATAACTATGCCCTTAGAAGCACAGAGCACAGGACACAGCACCACTGGACTGAACAGGACACAGCACAGGACCCAGCAGCACCACTGACCTCAGAAGGACAGAGCACAGCACACAGCACCACTGGACTGATACTGCAGAACACAGCACAGCACAGCACAGCACAGAACTAAACAGCACAGCACAGAACTAAACAGCACAGCACGAGATCTACCAGGACAGAGGACCACCTAACACACCCTCCCTGTACCCTGATCAATGCCCGAGTGAAGATGGCGGCGACTAGCGGGGAATTTATAGGATCCGAGTATCGCGAGATCCGACAACGGGATTATGAGTCAGAGCCTCAGTTTCAGATTTGAATTTGGCGCCAATACCCGGATCTGTCTCGGATCCGACTCGGATCGGCAACGTTCGGGTGGGCTCGGATTTCAGAAATCCGAGTGCGCTCATCTCTATTATAAAGGTATACTGCAGAAACTTAGGGAATCAGAGAATCAAGCTACAATTAAGCTGGAGAATGATGCCACCAAAATAACTGAAGTTGTGCATGATATAGAGAAAGATGCTAAAGTATTCTAGTGGGAAAGCATATTTGGTTACAGTCCAAAAGAAACATCATTATTCAATCTTCTCATTCATCCCGTAATAGTTCTCATTTTATTGTTATTAGTCATGTACCTTGTTTTGACTGGCTATGCAATTGAAAGACACAGTAAACTTGCATATTGAAGAACAACATATTAGGACTAAAAGACAGTAAATTATGAACTTTTAAGGTAAGGGGACCATAGACTTTTTGGACTTTGAGGGCTTTATGGACTCTTCTCTTTTCTTCTTTTCTTTTTCTTTCTCTCTTTTCTACTCTCTCTTTTTCTTCTCTCCTGCTCTACATACCATCAGGGAAAGGGTGCTTTTCCACTATGGCCCCCCTTCCTATACTACAGAAAAGGATTGGAAAAGTGAAAAGGATATAAGATACAGCATCGCCCCGCACTACAGAGGCTCACTACATTACAGAAAAGAAAAAAAAATCTATACATTTATGTACAGATATATATTATGATATTGGTTTAATTATTATTTATCTAATCTTACTCTAACTTTTGCTCTATTATTATACATTCATATCTGGTTTTACCATTGTTATACATTAACTGAACTATACTAAACCTTCTTAAAGAGACTTGTAAAGAAACAGAGAGAGATAATATACTATAAGGCTAATGAGAAGAGAGGCCATTAAGCTGAACGCATTTAAAATCATGTGTTAGTGGCTGACATGTACTTACCACTTAGGGGTTAAGTCCTCAGGAGAAGCAGCCAATGAGATACAGTGGGAGTGTCTGGCAAGTTCTATATTAGTAGTGGATGCAGAGGGGCACTTCTTCTTTCCTGGATCCAGATACCTGGCTAGGACTGCTCAGCATCAGGCTTAGTATCTCCTTTGGAATTGACTTTGTACTGTTGCTTTCTGCTCTCATCTATATTATAATATTGTAAATGTTCCCCTGTCTCCTTTTTCTGCATTTTTTCTTCCCTCCTCGCTTTTTCTTGTCTCCATTTCCATCTATCTTTCCTCCTTTGTCATTACTAAAATGGTTAACCCCCGTCCTAAACGCAGCAGGACTACCCCCGTCCGTCTCTCAGACTCAGACCTTCTAGTAGGACATAATAAACCCATTGGGGCCAGGAGCTTTGGAGCCTTTGTTGAGATTTAAGGGCCAGTGTAACCTTCTCCTCGGTGATATCATGATTAAGGGTGGTGACCTGCGGAGGGGACAGAGTGGGTAATTAGCATTTATCTAGGTACGGGTGTATCGACTGGGCCTCGGGAGGTGGGGAGGGTTTTGCATTGTAAAGGTTATACTGTGTCTCGTATTAAGATTGGAACGTGTTGATTATGACCCTAGGGCCGTAGGAAAGGGTTCCCAATTTGTCTCTAAGCGAAGCCCATTTCACCCAAAGACTGGATGTCCGCTTTGTTTCCTTTCTCATAGAAGGACTTGTTAAGCTAGCAGAGGTAGCGCTCTGTACATTCTGCTTGGATCACCTATAGAGCTCCTCCCGGACTCTTTGGATAGGTTGGAACAGTGAACAGCAACTGGACTGTTTGTGTAATACTTGATAGCTTATTTGTACACTGAAATTTAAAGTTTATATTTGTGTTCTACATCAAAAAACAGTCAGTATTTAGCTTATGTGCAAAACAGAATACTAATTTGCACCCCTTGCATTTGTAACATGGTTTTGTCCAGGAGACTGAAATAAGAAGTTTCTTAAGTTAAGATCCTTAATGAATCAGGCCCCTAGTTATCATTTATTTAGTAATGACAGCTAGAATCTACAAAATGACAGCTAGAATCTGATTGGTTGCTATAGTCCACATCTCCCCTTTTTCAAACCCACAGTTTAGTAAACATACCCCCAAAAGTTTTTCCATAGTATCCAACCTACATTATGGTTTAGGTGGTGTATCCCTTTAAATATTAAGCAAAATATCCATCAATGTTAGAAGAAAACTCGCAGTTTAGTAGATATACCTCCAGGTTTTTGAAGCAAAAGGGCTTTTTGCATTTTGATAAATCAGCCTCTTTGTTCAGTATTGTAATAGAACATTATTATATGATCTATTGCTATATGATTTATACCCAATTATAATCAACCTGGTATGTGTAAAAACAAAAAAAACCAGTGCTGTAGGGAGAAGGAACATATAAAATAAAATGCTATATAATGTGAGGTTTGTTTTTTGTGCCATTATTTGTTTTCATTATTTAAGATTTATCATTTATAATAATAAAGTATCGCTGGGTTAAGCAACACTAAAATAGCCTCTTTTTATATTGATAAATATATATTGCACCGAAAACCACAGTTTAAGGATGGGCCGTGCAACATGTTTGCCCTTCCGGGCTAAAGTCTGCCAGCCAGCTCCTGCTGTTGGGGAGAGGGCAGGGAGAGGGGAGAGAGGGCAAGGTAGTAGAAACAAACCTCAAGGGCAGAGGGGTGGCCTAAAGGAGTAGTGCATAAAAGCCGGGTTAGGAGTAAACTAGGTGGGTCTCACCTATATAATGTGATGTGATGAGACACCGGGAGTGGGTGTACAATTGTGTGTCTGACTCCGTAGCTCCCAAAGTGTGAGGGTGCGCGGTGTGAAGGGAGTAGCCCCCTATTCAGAGAAAGATAAAGAAAGCTACCAAACATACATTAGAAACAATAAAAAAAGCTCAACTTGTTTGTAAATAACACAGAAAAATTACCTTATTCAGTTAACTAGTATAAAAGCTAAACAATAAACAACATGTAAGTAAGGCAAAACCAGTCCTGGAGGGTCAAGGAGTAGATCGCCACTGGTGGTGAATGAATAGAGGCCATGGAGGTTGCGGCCCCAGAGATACACTGAGCCCTTCGTGGGCATCATGACCAAGATGGGAAAGGTTGAATCTGTGAATTAATCCCTTCCCTTCCCACTTGTCGGCCCTCTATCTCCACAACAAGACGAAAGAGGAAGCCCCATCGATATTTATAGGAATTGTCCCAGAGGACAATAGTCACTTTCCAGAGGTCTCTCCTTTTAGCGATTATAGAGGGGGCAAGGTCCTGAAATACATGAATGTGGCTGCCTCAAAAAACACTTGCGGAACATTCCGAACTAGAGATGAGATAGAGTTCTTGGTTTTGAAGGAGAAAACACATAGAACAACATCCCTAGGTGGGTCACCCGGGGTCCAATATAAAGGAGCCTAAGATTAGCAGGAACAATATAAAGCAGAAACACAGATCCCTGCAGTTAATACTTCCACCATTAGATGGCAGTGGCGTACATACTGATAATTTCATTCATGTTTTTTGTAAAATGGAAGGTAGGAATGGAGCTCAAACCAGTATTATGCCTAGGGCCCCATGATGTCTTAAATCAGGTCTTTCATATAACCACCAAGAAAAATACAAATCCAATATTTCTGGTGAAAAACATGGTCTATGTACTTTATGCATGTGTACAGCATCAGATACCTGCAAAGATTTGTCCCTAGTCATTCAGTCCAATTACTGAGTGCAAACGGAGCACAGAGCCTGATAATTGGAGAGATTAATAGGGTTATACACTTCTGGATAACCCCTCTTAAATATAACATGCCCACCAGGTATAGCAAATAGGGCAGGGAACACTGTCTGAAAAACAAATGCACTATAAGTTTTATATTTATTTCTTTTTATTGAGATACAATTTGACAGCATAATTGCTGTCAATGCACAAAAAACATAAAGTATCAGTAAGTATAATTGGAATATAAAATGCATATTGTATAGTGTGCATATTAGCAAGAAATGGTAAGAACATTACATCGAAAATCATTCCAGGACTAAGTAACCTAATTGGCCATATTGTCTACAGCAGTGCTCCGCAACTTTTTTTCACACTCAGCACACCTAAGCCCTTCCTAGAATTCCATAGAGCACGAAAAGCAAAAATATACACAAAAAAGCAGGATTTACAGCTTGCGGGACCGTCAAACGTATGTGATACATTCATAAGTGTCACCCCAGTAACAATAATAATAGTATTTAACTATTTTTTTTTCTAAAATATTTTACAAAGAAGACATATGAAACAAACTGTGAAATTATTTCCTTAAGGCAAGGTCTTCCGGTTAACCGTAGTATGACTCATGTACCGCCATAAATCTTGTGCTTTTTCTCCTGTTGCAGGCTTTGTGCCGCAGCACATTTAGCAACATCTCGTGGCACACCAGTGTGCTGCGGCACACTGATTGAGGAGCACTGGTCATGTTTTCGAGAAGGTGGGCTAAATAGAGTGTAGCCGAGCGGGGAACAAATACCATAGATCTTTTTTTTTTTTCTTTTTTTTTTAAAGATCACTTTTTTTTTGCTTCATTCGTATTTACATTTTAATTCACATCTTAATTACCCTTGTTAGTCCTAAAACATTGCTGCCTCCTTACAATTAACTAATATTATCCCTTCTACTGCAATGCCTATTTTCAGATGCACTATTCAATGCTAGCAATTACCCCATCATCACAGTCTTTTCTATCAAATATGTATCATTATTACTGAACATATTTCCATTTCATGAATAAAACAAACCAACAGTTTTTGATTAGTAATTATAAATTTTATATGAGAACAACAACAGCAAGATAAAGAAAAAACAATAAAATAACATATTAAAACAATCAACAGCGAAAAATGTTTTATATGATTTATATATTTTGGTATTTTTTCTGTTTCATTTAAGTTGTTATTCATTTTATCTAATTTTAAAGACAGTAGTATTTTTCTTCCACCTCTTTATGTTGTTTTCAGTTGGTTAAAAAAATTAAAAACTATATATAAACATCACTGCATCAAAAAATGTTTACATGTTAGAAACATAGTTTTGCTCTATGGGTGATGTTGGTAGGTGTATGCTGTGGACATCACTCTTACATTAGTGTTTCTGTGCATGCACAGTGGCGCTGTAGCTGGAGAACTGTGCATCTGTTGCCCACTCTGCACCTCAAATATGGTCTGGCGGCCCTATATGCTGCATTGTGGACATATTGGGCCTGACTCATTGAGCAAAGAAAAGCAAAAAATAGGAGTAACTTTGCACCTTGACCTTGTTGCGTTGGAGTGTGAGGTAAACTTAAAATATGCAGACAAATTTATAGTTGGGGTAGGACATGTCCTAGATCAACTTTATATTTTAGTGTAAAAATATAGCTATCAAGTATTTGTGCTCTACATGAAATAATAAACAGAATTTAACTTATGTGCAAAATAATATATTAATTTGCATCCCTTGCATTGTAACATGGTTTGTCCAGGAGAAAATGTACTCCTTTTTTGCCTTACTTTTCTTAATGAATCAGGCCTATTGTGTCAGTACAAGCAGTCTTAGACATGACTGGACTGTCTCCAATTCTCAGCAGACCACTGATTGCTAGTCTTCCCAATTAGAATCCTTAACAGAACCCTCAGCCTCAGGCTAGAGATGACAAAACACCTCTCTCATGGGTTACTACTAACCTCCAGTACTGATGACACATGCGGGGAATCACCACTCAACCAGCCACTATAAGAACCTGCTCAAACCGACATTGATACTCCCTAAGACTCTAGGACTACAGTTATGTGCAAAAGTTTTGAGAATGACACAAATATTATTTTTCACAAAGTCTGCTGCCTCAGTTTTTATAATGGCAATTTGGATATTCTCCAGAATGTCATGAAGAGTGATCAGATGACTTGCAATTAGTTTTAAAGTCCCTCTTTGCCATGACAATTAACTTTATCCCAAAAACGACATTTTCACTGCATTTCAGCCCTGCCACAAAAGGACCAGCTGACTTCAGGTCAGTGATTCTCTCGTTAACATAGGTGAGAGTGTCGACGAGGACAAGGCTGGGGATAACTCTATCATGCTGATTGAGTTAGAATAACAGACTGGAAGCTTTAAAAGGAGGGTGGTACTTGAAATCATTGTTCTTCCTCTGTTAACCATGGTTAGCTGCAAGGAAACACGTGCAGTCATCATTGCTTTGCACAAAAAGGGCTTCACAGGCAAGGATGTTGCTGCTTGTAAGATTGCACCTAAATCAACCATTTATCAGATCATCAAGAACTTCAAGGAGAGATGTTCAATTGTTGTGAAGAAGGCTTCAGGGTGCCCAAGAACGTCCAGCAAGCGCCAGGACCGTCTCCTAAAGTTCATTCAGTTGTAGGATCGGGGCACCACCAGTGCCGAGCTTGCTCAGGAATGGCAGCAGGTAGGTGTAAGTGCATCTGCACACACAGTGAGGCGAAGACTTTTGGAGGATGGTCTGGTGTCAAGAAAGCCAGCAAAGAAGCCACTTCTCTCCTGGAATAACATCAGGGACAGACTAATATTCTGTCATTTTCTCTGATGAATCCCCTTTCAGATTGTTTGGGGCATCTGGAAAAACACTTTTCCAGAGAAAGAAAGGTGAGCGCTACCATCAGTTCTGTGTCATGCCAACAGTAATGCATCTTAAGACCTTTCATGTGTGGCTTTGCTTCTCAGCCAAGGGAGTGGGCTTACTCACAATTTTGCCTAGGAACACAGCCATGAATAAAGAATGGTACCAAAACATCTTTCATGAGCAAATTCTCTCAACCATCCAAGAACAGATTGATGAAGAACAATGCCTTTTCCAGCATGATGGAGCAACTTACCATAAGGCAAAAGTGAGAACTAAGCGACTCGGGAATCAAAACATAGACATTTTGTGTCCATGGCCTGGAAACTCCCCAGACCTTAATCCCATTAAGAACTTGTGGTCAATCCTCAAGAGGCGGTTGGACAAACAAAAACCCACAAATTCTGACAAACTCCAAGCATTGTCTAGGCAAGAATGGGTGGCCATCAGTAGTATGTGGCCCAGAAGTTGATTGACAGCATGCTAGGCAAATTGCAGAGGTCTTCAAAAAAATGGTCAACACTGCAAATACTGACTCTTTGCATAAACTTAATGTAATTGTCAATAAAAGCCTTTGACCTTTATGAAATGCTTGTAATTTTACTTCAGTATACCATAGCAACATCTGACAAAAAGGTCTGAAAACACTGAAGCAGCAAACTTTATGATAACCAATACTTGTGTCATTCTCAAATCTTTTGGCCATGACTGTATGCTAGGAAGGCAGAGACATCATACCAGCTAAGTACTCTGCTGCTATCACATGGGGAACCAACTACACTGGGTCCTTATCTGGGTCCTCACTGAACGAAGTCCTGTGGGGGTCTTGCAAAAGTGTCTTTGGTTGTGCCAATCCTGCCTGCTAGTTATTGTCATCTATGTGTGTGTGTGTGTACTCCACTGTACTTGCTGCCTATCTCTGTTCTACAGAGTCACTGAGATATACTCCGTTGTGTCCATTTGTTTACTGCCTTACCAGTGCCAACACCTCTGTGTACCTTTTTGCAAGCCACACGCTATACAAACAGTGCCAAAGCATCTGTGTTCCTCATTATACGCTATGCTAGGTTAAACCAATGTCAACGCCTCAGTGAATCTTATTGTGTGCTACGTGCTTTCCAGATATTGCGAACACCTTTAGGTATCTTAATACTTGCTACGTGCTGCCCAGGCAGTGCCTATAAACTCTGTGTATTCTGCTGCATGTTACCAAACCCCCACAAATTGTGTACTCAGCTGTACCCTCAGTATTTTGCCTACAGTGTCAACCACCGTGTATGCCAGTGGGACAACCTCTTTTTGTATCGAATCCATACATCTTACGACATGTTCTCCCATAGACACAAGATCCAAAGTTCTCACATTTTGGGGCCCGGGACCCAAAAAGTGGTCCATAACTCGTGTCTGGGCTTGGAACTCAGCACGGCAGTAACTCGCCAACCAGTAATTTTCCCATATTGTTAACAATTTATAGCAACATTCTAACATTTGCACATTTCCAACAGATGGCAGCATTTCAAATGAGGCCTAAAAGAAAAAAATCAGGTAAAACCAAAGACATGTAGTGGGGGCCAGTGGCGGACCCATGGCATTGTTGGCCCTAACACCTCTGGAGTGCACAGCGTTGGCGGCCTTCATTGATAACCAACAAGTACAGGATGTGGGATGTATTGGCACCTCAGAAAGTCCTCAAAACTTAAATCATCAGATAATTGTCAGATCATAAATCATATATTAACTTTTCTTAATACTGTGCTGTAAAGAAATAATTGTAGCTACAGTAGTAAACACTTCTTAAACGATATAATAATCTTGAAGTCATACATAAATAAATAGATGATGATGATGATGATGATGAAGTCGGGCAAAAAAATATAAAATAATACTTTTTATACTTATAAATGTTATTACTTATACTTAAAAGTATAAAATTATACATATAATGAAGCATTCATTTTTTTATATTGAAACTAAAATACTTTCTAAACCCACCATGCAGTCTTGTAGCTACTATGCCCTAAAAAGGAAAAAATAGCTTTTAAAAGCCCGAACGTCCATTCTATAACCGATCTGGTTGAGGTATGCACAGAATTGTATGGGACCTCTTGCTCTGTGTTGAAAATCGGAGTAAGGAGCCTATCATCATCATCATCACTATTTATTTATATAGCGCCACTAATTCCGTAGCGCTGTACAGAGAACTCACTCACATCAGTCCCTGCCCCATTGGGGCTTACAGTCTAAATTCCCTAATATACACACAGACAGAGAGACACACAGACAGATACAGACTAGGGTCAATTTGTTAGCAGCCAATTAACCTACCAGTATGTTTTTGGAGCCTAGGGTGACAAACGTAAGCATTGGCTTCTTTGAAATAAAAGGGTAAAAAGTAAACATATGTGTGTATAGGGGCTCAATTGTGAAAAAAGTTATTTTAAAATTTTGAAGGTCTCGCATATGCCACCTTGTCCATGGAGGAATGCAGATAGCAGAAGAAAAATGTCTAAGAGACAGAGATAGGTCCATATTTAAATAAGTCACTGAGACAGAATTTGGTGTGCAAAGACTGAATTTTCCTGTGACAGACATAGTTTGTTTTTTATGATATGTATCTGAATTCCCTGGGACTGCAATTGTTGAGAGGACACAAGATGACTTTTTGTTGTATTGTCAATATAGCCATGCTGTTGTAGGAACAAGATCACCTGCCTTGGCAATGTGTTCTGACTTCAGGTTTATACCACATTTACTGAGAGCGGTGATAAGTAACAACAAGACTTGGACCTTGGAGATGTGGACGGGTCAAATGAAAGACAGGTGAACTTGTGATATCCCTGGATAAAGAATCTAAGAAATAAATCATATAGTATTGCAATAGGAATGTGGAAGAAAGCTTCCTGCAAGTCCGCTGAAGTTAGGAAATCTCGCTTTTTTATCACATTGAGAATGGAATTTTGTGACTCCGTTTAGAAATGTCTTGTGTGTACAAACTGATTGAGTCTTTGTAACTCCAAGACCTGAACAATCTGTATAATTTTTGTACCAGGAACAGCTTTGAATTGAAACAGATGGCTTCCTGGTTTGAAGGAACAAGAATAATCAACCTTGCCTTTAACAAATTTTTTAGACTGTCTTGTAATGACTGGAACTGTAAGAGGATGGAGACTGAGGGCTAGATTTACTAAGCTGTGGGTTTGAAAAAGTGTGGATGTTGCCTTTAGCAACCAATCAGATTCTAGCTTTCATTTATTTAGTACCTTCTACAAAATGACAGCTAGAATCTGATTGGTTGCTATAGGCAACATCCCCACTTTTTCAAACCCGCAGCTTAGTAAATCTAGCCCTGAGACTTGTTATCCTCTTTACTTCTGTAACTTTTACATCTGTAAACTTTACAATTTGCCTTCCACAGGAATAAACAGAGTTTACTTTCCGGGAAGCTCTCCTTGTTTATACCATAATTAACATACCAGAATAAACCAATAAAGACACGGACACCAAATTAACGTTGGAATAAAATGGGATTTATTAAATGACTTAATGACGAAAGCTAAAGAGAACTGAAAGGCGTACGAGAGCAGGTGAGTCAACAACAACAAAACCAATAACGGTGGAAAGGTCAGACCATAGTACCACCAACCCAGGATCATAATTTCTTCTATTGGCCGGTGCTAAATATTTGTCCGACGGCAAGATTACACCCCCTTATAACCGCCAGTATAACCTTTAACATACCGGCCAAGGGTCCTCCTCACTGTCGGACCAAACATGTGATGACACCACGAACCAAAAGGGAGAGTAGTGACCTATGGCGACATAAATCGAGCACCATATGCAAACTTACCGACTGCACTGCTCTCCTACCTACACACTACCTGAAAAAGATAATACCCCTACCCCTAAAACTGCCGGGTGGGCAGGAGGAATCCGGAGGCAGAGAGACAGATCTGCTGGCAAACTGCCCTATATATAAACCAAAACTACACCCACTCCCATGTCCTATTGGCTACCAGAAGGTATTGGAACCTCTGACTGGCTAACCCTCCAATCACTCACCCGCGTGATTTTAACTTTATTTATGTCTAATGGACAGACTTCCCTTATATTTGCTGTCCCCGCCTCCCTCTTTTTGGTCTAAATAGCCAAAAGAACTGTCTAGAACAGTTGTCAAACTGCATAGAATACTGTTTTCTGGGCCTATAACTATGAGGTTCCTGGAAGTATTCTTTAGAGGAAGAACAAGAAATCTGCATGTCTTCATCATTTAGGAAATTTACTGTTTTCATTTTTTTTCACGTGGTTGAGAAATGTACCATTTCATAGGAGGACTGACTTAACAGAAAATTCCTATATAGTCATTTGTTAAGGGATTATCACAAGCTCCACACACACAATTATTAAATTTGCAGCGTTTCTTCCCTTGTACAGGCTCCACGTGGGTATTGGTAAAAAGGTAAAAGTATACTACCTATCTAAATAAAGTAATATTTCAATGTAGAAAAATACCCCAACCTAGTGGCTTACCTTATTAGGTGTATGTACACTATACTTTCATTGCAATACTAATAGCTCACATTAATAAAACTGTTCAATGGTAATGCATTCACTTCTATTGAATAAAACTATACCAAGACTTGAACAAAATTATTTGTTTCTATTTTTTTATAAACTATTAAATAGCTTTTTTTAATAACTCCACAAATTGCATTGAATTAGCCTCCACAACCTCCATTCATCTGTATCCTACCTCAGAGACCCACTCGATCTTCGTCCACTCCAACTGACTCCTGAACTTCTGGCTCCACATGGCCAAAAGGATATCACTACCTTCAACTCTTTCTTCATTCCTCTGGCCTGATTACTCTCCAGTAGCTATCCCAGACTTCCATGTTCCAGGACTTCACTTAATACTCAAGACCATTCCTCGACCTTCAATCCTACCTTTTCTCTACCTGGACTTTTACAGAATCATATGCTCCCACAACATTATGGACTTTACACTTAATACCTTAACATCACGTCTCAAGTCAAATCTGATATGGTCCTTTGTCATGCCTGATATAGAATATTTCTGCATTCTTTGCAATTTGTTCTTTTAATTGCATCCATGCATTTAAAATTCTACTTAATTGTATCCATATCTTTTTTGTTTCTGTATGCCTGCTATTTGCTCATTTAATTGCATCCATATATTTATTATACTGCTCAACTGTACCCACATACCTGTTATTATGCTTACTGTTCTCATCTCATGTCATTTACATAAATTATGTCAGGCACCATGGATCCTGTGGCAACACACTGATAAACAGAAGCTGTGGCACCTGGGCTCTCCCCCTTTGTCATGAAGGAAAGATTTCCAAAATTTTAGCATCTGTGGATGTGAAAAAGTGAACATATTAGTGTCACAATAATCATTTATTTTCACTAAATACACTGTAGATGCATAATTTTAGAGAATTTGATTTAATTTTGTAAATATCTTTCTCAAATATGTTTTTTGTCTATAGCCTTTTGGATTATGCAATTGTCAAACATAGGTTTTTACACAAAAGCAAAAATTATACATTGTTCTACTTTAAAGAGCAGGAGGCATAAAGACTGTTCCTGCACCTTGTGACTGTCTGATGATGTATTTGCTGTTTAGTGACTTGGTAGACCCTGTTGTTCACAACATTAGTAATGACAATGGCCAGGTACCGGATTCTGTAAGCTGCCGAATTTGGCGGAAATCGTTGATACATTTTCATCCTGATGTCCTTTCACTAATTTATTAATTTAAGCCGTACTTGATGCTTAACAAAGCAGTATTTTAGGGGAAAATGGAAATGTTCATTTTATTATAAGGGGTATGAGGAGGCTGGACTTTTATATGTCTTTTAAAGGTTTGTTTTTTTCCTTCTCCCTGCATACCTAGGTTGTTAAGGCATTTCCCAAGTGAATAGAGAGGGAATGAACCTTGATGACCACTGGACAGCCCGCATAGTAGCATCAGTAATAAAATAAACAGCGCTTTGTACATTTTGAAAACTACTTCCTAAATAGCATTAACAAACAAATATTATAAATATAAAAAAAATATGGAAATAGAGATGGACCTCCCAAATGTAAAACTAGCATGAATCGGGATGGAATACATGCACAAATGTACAAATCCAAATAGAAAGAGAAACCACAAAGGTACAGATCCAGGTCTCTGGATCAGTATAGCAGAACAAAAAACAGAAGTGCCAAACATAGTGTATCACAAATAAACTAATAATAGATAATGTATATGTTAGGGAATTTAGACTGTAAGCTCTAATGTGGCAGGGACTGATGTGAGTAAGTACAGCTCTGCGGAATTAATGGCGCTATGTAAATAGCTGCTGCGACTGATGATGATGATATCAGGTGATGAGAATTAACCTCCTACTAAACAAAAAGAATTTTGAGCTTATCTGATGTATGAATGCACCACAGGAGGTAATTGTAGATTCTATCTTCTTAGAGTTCCATGGATAGTCAGGTTATGTAAACAACCCAATACAAAAGGTTTCCTTCTTATATTTGGTCATTTCAAATAAACAACTGTTCATTTATAGACTCTCAATAATTTTAATGACCATAGACTGTTGTCTAAACCTTGCAGAAATCAACAGAATGATTCATATTCACTATCTTCCAGCAAAATTACTTTGCAGGATAATGAAAACCTTATTTGATGACACCGGAATTCCTCCTAAAGGAACTAAGCATGAATTCCACTTCAGATTAACTTCCTTTATTGAATGTTCTCATACACAACGTCTTTGTATGAGTACAACAAGAAAAGTAAATCATGGAATTAAAAATTATTTTAATTGCAATGTGTGTCTCAATATACTAATGCAGGGATGTCCAACCCGCGACTCCTAAACCGCATGCAGCTCTTTTAACCTACAAATGTTGCTCCGATGCTGACAGGGACTTTGTATGTTCTCCCCGTGCTTGCGTGGGTTTCCTCCGGGTGCTCTGGTTTCTTCCCACATTCCAAAAAAAACATATCAGTAGGTTAGTTGACTGCTATCAAATTGGCCCTAGTCTCTCTATGTCAGTCTGTATGTGTGTGTGTGTATTTAAGGGAATTTAGAATATAAGCTCCAATGGGGCAGGGACTGATCTGAGTGAGTTCTCTGTATAACGCTGCGGAATTAGTAGCATTATATAAACAGCTGATGATGATGATGACAGGGACACATGAGTCCCCAGTCAGAGCTCCGATGCTTCAGGCGCCAGCAGTGGCAGTTCGGTCTCCAGCAAGCGCAACTCCCTCGTCATGTGACCTCCTCTGCACAATGCAGGGAGGTTACAGTGTGTAAGCTATCGAATCAGGGAAGGAGGAGGAGACAGTGTAGCGTGCTCTCCCTCCTTCCTTTTTTCACAGGCTCCAGAGGCTGTGTATGCTGTTTCTCTGCTGTAAGTAGGTAAGTGAGGGGCATATTGTTATAAAAAAAAAATATATCTCAAGGTTCAATATAATGTGGTAGATGGCTAAAAATGGAAGAAGATAGTATGCTGTCTATGAGATTTGGTCCTTGAAATAGGGGAGGTAGAGAACAAGAATTACATTTTATAAAATTTGGGGGAGGCTGGTGGCATATGTGGGGGGGTCTGATGGACTTTTGGTGAGGCCTGATGGTATATAAGGGGCATGTGGGGTGATCTTGTGGTATCTAAGGGGCATCTCGCAAAGTCTGATGGCATGCAGCAAGGCATGATGGCATATAAGGGACATGTGGCAAGGTGTGATTGCATATAAAGCATGTAGTGAGGCTGATTGGCATGTGTGAGGCATGTGGAGAAGTTGATTGGCATGTATGGAGCATGTGAGGAGACTGATTGGCATGTATGAGGCATGTGGGGAGACTGATTGGCATGTATGGAGCATGTGGTGAGGCTGATGGCATGTATGGTTCATGTGGTGAGGCTGAATGGCATGTGGTGAGGCAGATTGGTGAGGCTGAATGGCATGTGGTGAGGCGGATTGGCATGTATGTAGTATGTGAGGAAGCTGATTGGCATGTATGAGGCATGCAGGGAGGTTGATTAGCATGTATGGAGCATGTGGTGAGGCTGATGGCATGTATGGTTCATGTGATGAGGCTGAATGGCATGTGGTGAGGCGGATTGGTGAGGTTGAATGGCATGTGGTGAGGTGGATTGGCAGGTATGGAGCAAGTGGGAAGGCTGATTAGCTTGTATGGGGCTTGTGGGGAGGCTGATTGGCATGTATGGGGCATGTGGGGAGGCTGATAGCATGTATGGAAGATGTCGGGAGGCTGATTGACATGTATGGAGAATGTGGTTAGATCTCATGGCATGTGGAGAGACTGATGTGTATGTAAGGGGCATGAAGTGAGGTCTGGTGGGAATGTGAAGAGGTCTGAAGGGTATCTTGGATATTTATGACTTTTTTATCCCCACTTCAACAGTTCCCTCCACAGTGATTGTGGATACAGAAGCACCGTGAGCTACTGAGGAGAAAATGGCATATAAACTGGAACTAATGGCTCCAGTTTTTGTGCATTATTCTGCCTTCCCCTATTCTGTTGTCTCCCTGTATTTGACCTCAGCTAATTTTTTGACCTCGCTCTTGGATTCTGTTTTGCACTTCACTTCATGTACCAGACCTTGGATTCTTGACCACGCTTTGTCTTATCTTATGCTCCAGCGACCATCTCCAGCGTGATGCCAGAGAGCAGTTCTGAGGGCCGCGACCTGCGAACTCTTGGCAGCAAAGTCCACACCACCTTACGGATGGTCTGCATCTCCGTTCTACCAGTGCCAACTCTGGCTGACAATTGATATCCAGCGCTTCGCTACGGGTCGTCATCTACCTTGTGTAACATGTACAAATATAGGTAAGTTTAAATGATTCCCTTGTACTTTTCCACAGACTGAATGTCAAAGCTTTATGTCACAGTATTAAGAGGTCTCTGGATCTGTAGCTCATTTAGTTCACTTGCTAATAAGCCTTGTATCTTTCTGTTCAGTTTATAATGGAAAGGTATTTAAGACATACAATTGTATTATTATTATAATTACATCCAGTAATCATAGAAACTGTAATGTTACATGCAGTGTAGCAGAACAAAAAACAGAAGCGCTACACATAGTGTATCACAAATAAACTAATAATACATAATATCAGGGATGTGAATTAGCCTCGTACCAAATAAAAAATACTTTTCAGCTTATCTGATGTATGAATACACCACAGGAGATAGTTGGAGATTCTATCTTCTTAGATTTCCACGTATAGTCATGTTTTGTAAACAACCCAAGCCAAAAGGTTTCGTCCTTATATTTGATTGTTTCAAATAACCAACTGTACAGTTATAGACTCATTCATTTTAATGACCATAGACAATTGTCTAAATCTTGCAGAAATCAACAGAATGATTCATATTCACTATCTTCCAGCAAAATTACTTTACCGGATAATCAAAACCTTATCTGATGACACCAGAATTCCTCCTAAAGGAACTAAGCATGAATTCCACTTCCTTTAGCTTATGACAGTTTCATCTATCAGCACCAATATTGTTCCGTCAGTGTCCCAGTTATTTAAAATTATTTGTCTGTTTTAAAATTAAGTTATTTTACATAATGGAAATCTTCTGGACAATATTAATCATACAGTTAAACTATAAGTAATTTCTATTGGATATAATTATTTTGTTTAATAATAAATAATAAATTATCATTTTCTAATCATGCACTGATCAAATGTTATAACTTGCTATTAATAAAGTGAATTAAAATGGATCTCTAACTAGATTGGACTGCAGCGGAGAATGTGCTTTTCAAAAGATAAACTAGATTACAGCGCTATAAATTTCTATCTTAAGCATGGTTTGTTAATGGTATTATCAACTGGTTTTTCTTTTGTTCCACATAATTTACATCATCGACCAATCCCTTCTCTAGCTCTACCCTGTCTCTACAGCGAGATTGAAAAGTGGTTTGTTGCTGCTCTATTATTTTTTATGCCTACTTATACCAGGATAACTGACATCACATCGGGCTTATTTGGTTAGTGCAAACAGAATACTAATGCACACATAGGCCAATAGTGGTCATTTTCCATCCACATTTTACACCTGTGCCAAATAATGAGATATTCGATTACGGTTGGCATCAGGGCTGTTCTGGAATCATACATTTTTTTTACATTCTGCTTAATATTAAGCATGAGTATACTGCATTACTGCTAATACAACTGTATTAATACCAGGATTATTACAATGTACAATGTTATTTAGATGGCTCTGCAACTAATTTTATAGGTGTGTGTAGGAGACAGTGACCTGCACATTTTTATAATTAAGTTAAGGAACATAGATCAACATATTACTGGGTAGTGTTATAATATAAGAAGACAAATACAAGTATTCAGGAAGCCACAGACAATTATATAGTGGAATGAGCAGGGTACCACAACAGTGATGTGAGGCTTTTGTCAAACTGTTGCAGGTATATTATTGCATTTTCAAATGCAACTCTTTATGAAACTATGTTTACACATCCAACTTGTTAGGATAATACTTTGTGCATGAACATACAGGCACCAGATGGCATATGTGCCTGCATTCTGACAGACATTTCATGAATTTCTACAAGAAATGCTGTAAAAGCATTCAGTACAATAGTTCCCTTTATGCAGGTGTTACTGGCATAGGTGCACAACTGGATCTTGGGTTTCGGACTTCATGCACAATCTGTAATACGTACCTACTGCTCAAGGTACTTTTGGACTAGTTCACACACTTCACAACTCTGAACTTGGTGGTGGAGGGATTTATAAGACACCCTTGCTCATGCAAGTTTGAAAACCAAGTGGACAGTGGAACATTGCACCTTAGTTGACAGTTTTAGACACAGTACTTCACAGACCTCAGTAAAGGATAGATAGTTAGACTACTCAAATTCAGACATTGGCCTGTCAGCAAGGGTCTCCATTCTTTCGGCATAACTGCTCCTCACGGAAGTATCCTCAAAAACTGTCTCTACACTCAAGCACACTACTGAATTGATTGAGCTCTATTTCAATGCCACCATCCTGCCATTAATCATCGATCCCCTTCCCCTGGATGGTAGTCTTGATTAATTCCATAATGAGCACATCCCACTAGCAGTGCTCAGCATAAGGGGGTGTTATACACACACAGACAAGGACATTGAGTTATAACCTTGAGCAGGGCCGTCTTTTCCACTAGGCACGATGGGCAGGTGCCCAGGGGTCCCACGGACAAAAAGGCCCCGTAGGCAGGGCTCTTAATTAAAATAAAAAATCCTGCAAAAAAAAAAAAAACAACTTACCTTTTGCGGTCACGTGGTCAGGTCAGGTGGCGATCCGGCTCCCTCCCTGTTCTTCGCCTCCGTGCTGCGCTCGCACTGAATCTTCTTGAGGAGTGCAACACGTAGGAGCCACGATGTGAGAAGCAGCAGAGAAGCAACAGAGAAGCAAGCGACAGCGAGGATTCAGAAAACACAGAATAAGAAAAAAGAAGAGAGGGGGTGCAATCGGAGAACAAGGCGATTGAAAGGTAAGTGTGTGTATATATATATATATATATATATATATATATATATATATATATATTTATATAGTTTTATATAGTTTTTCATACAACTTCTGGAACTAACATAATTTCTCTTAAATGTTTTGGCATTCCTTTTTTATCTTTTCTATAAATTATAAATGTTGGAATTCAATAGACAAAGGTAGCTTTGCATTTTGTTTTATTTGTTAATATTTACAAGCTCTTTTTTGTTATCCCAGGGTGGTGGATTTTGTGTAAGGGTTAAATCCTTTTCTAAGACATTCCTAGTTAATGTCACAACAACTAGGAATGTATTCTGGTTTGATGCCAATTTTACCTTCAAGTAGTCAGATGTGCTATGGGAACAAATTGTCATACATCAATGTGTTTATGTTTCAAGTTGAACAAAACTTGGTATTGCAAAAGCATATTCTTGTTCACACACCCATATAATAAATATATATATATATATATATATATATATATATATATATATATATATATGTGGGTGTGTGTGTGTGTGTGTGTGTGTGCGTGTGTGAGTGGTTGTATAAGTAGGGGCCCCAGTGCACTGCCCAGAATGTTATTAAAATGTCCCTAACCTTAAGGCCTAATAGTCTAATCTCCCCCAAGACATGGCTTCAACAGTATAGCATGTGTAATATAAATTGCATATCTCACACAGTCATAAATGAAAAATCAATATAAAAGTGCAATTTTAGCATACTCAATAAATTCTGAAACAAATTACAAATCTAACAATAAATCAACTTTTACACTGAATCCTGCATTCACTTGATAATTATAGACCTGATTGTAAATACACTGTACGATGTACATCAGTCCAAACAGTTCTCTGGATCTTTAGCTGCAACAAAAAAAGACTTGTGAACATGCCCATGCTTGACTATCTCTACCCCCTCATAGGATTAAGAAACTAGTTGCACACTTCTGATAAGTTACATCATTATATCCTAATAATAAAATCACAGTTATGTTGCACTGGTCACAATGAGGCTTGCAGAACTTCATACCATCAGGGTCTGGATAATATTAAAAATGCCCAGCCTCTCTGCCATAGCCAATCACGAAAAGGAGTTCATAGTTGAGAATGTTCTGACTCCTGAAACATTTGTTAGCTCCTCTCTGATCCCACAAGAGTGGTCCCTTCATTCTTTCCAATTCTGAGTAATCTTTCCTCTCTAGAATAATGACTACACAGGTGCAGTACACATCTGCATTTGTTCTCTTCTGCCTCATCAAAAATCTATTGAGATGCATCAGGGTATTAAAATCCCCATTGGGATTCCACTCCCTCATCAGATTACAGATTGAGTAGTCCCATTCGTAGTAAACCTTACACGGTATTTCTCGGAAGTGCAACAGTGTCTCACACAGGCCTTCCCCGGCTCAGGTGTTGGTGGATGGAGTGGCAGGAGCAGGACATCACTCCTACCTCCACCTGTGAACTACCTGCCTGCAGGTCAGGTCACACCTGGAACCTGTTCGTATGGCCACAACCTGCGTGGTGCTAGCAGCAAAGTCCATACCCCCAAGTTAGGCTCCTTTGCAGCACCAAATTAGACTACCTGTCTAGTGTCTGTTTCCAGTATAGCGGTGGAAAGAATAAAGTAACTTTGACAAAGTATTGTAGTTAAATTGCTCTTTTACTTTTCATTAAGTATGAAATAAATTAGGGATAGGTTAAGGAAGGAGCAGTGCGTTATTAATGTTTACTCTTTGTCAATTGAAACCTTTAATTACATTTTCTGTCATTGTGCAAACCATATGCTGGGCATAGATATAGAGATAAAGTATTAAAGCTTCTTTGCAATTTAAGAGAAATAATGAGCAAGTACTGGTCATGTTTCCAGGTTTGCCCAACTAATTGGATAACATTTTGGTCAAATTGCAAAACCAGTTTCTACTGTATTCAGGCATAGACCCCATACATACACCTCAAAAAGTCCAAATATTTGTATGACATTCACAATTTGTATCAGCCAAAAGGAGCAGGCTTACAGATTTGGGGACACAGTCTTTGTAAAATAAGGTATTGCTGGATAGTGGCTACTTGTTCAAATTTTTGTTTTTTTGTTTTTCCTTGGTGCATTGCATAAATGTCGGCACAATAATATCATATATGAACAACCCTGTGGTTTGCACAGTCCTGTGCTTGTCCATTATAAAATATCTTCTTGAAATTGAAAGTTAATTGCATAAAAGTCCATGAGAAAACACATGTGAAAATGTATGTAAATTGTAATGAGGCTGTAACAGAAACATTTTTCATGTAATTTTGCAAGTGGAAACCAAGCACCCATAAATAAAAGAATAAACCTACATCATTGTCTTTCTTTCAGCTTCCCTATGTTTTGGAAGCATAGACATGTTTACAGCTAATGCAATTGCTATTTCTTTGCATGCCATATAGTAAATTCAGCTGTTCTTTGATTAACCTATAAAAAACCTGATTGCTCTTAAACTCCTGTGGTTTCATACATTTTTGCTATGCCACTTAGTTAAATATATTTATATAAAAATAGTGGAATGCTTGTCAACTGCAATCAGAAATTCTCACTGTATTACTCCACTCGGCTATGTGCAACAACAAGTAATTATTTTTCTGGAAATGCCTTATGAGGTTAAACAAAAGCTAAATACTTACTGTAATGCTTTCTTTGGAATTTGAATGGTATGAAAAGGAATACTCTTTACTTTGGATTTAGCAAAATACATGCACCTGAGACTTCAAATAGCTTCAGAATGCCAATAACAAAGGAACAAAATCTACATTTATGTAGTTTGTGCTTGTAAATTATACAGACACCACTTGAACCATTGAACCATTGACCCCACCAACCTGTCATTCTAGGGATTTGGTTATCTTACAAGAATAAGGAGTTGGCACTGCTGACCAATTCCACCTTCTGAGAGCCACCAGTGCCCTGCAGTTGTTTAAATACATTGTAAATGTGTTGGAGGAGAATGGGGAGGGGGGAGGGGATACTGAAGAACAGCAAATAAATTGCAGGGGCAGCAATAGCGCCGAAGAGGGATAAGGGAGAATGGTCGCTAGGCAAGGCTAGACAAGTGGCATGAAGAAAGGGGGACAGACAATGAAGTCCGTCCTAGTTTGTTATAGAGATGAGCGCACTCGGATTTTGTGAATCCGAGCCCACCCGAACCTTTCCGATCCGAGTCGGATCCGAGACAGATCCGGGTATTGGCGCCAAATGAAAACTTGAAACCGAGGCTCTGAGTCATAATCCCGCTGTCGGATCTCGCGATACTCGGATCCTATAAATTCCCCGCTAGTCGCCGCCATCTTCACTCGGGCATTGATCAGGGTACAGGGAGGGTGTGTTAGGTGGTCCTCTGTCCTGGTAGATCTCGTGCTGTGCTGTTTAGTTCTGTGCTGTGCTGTTTAGTTCTGTGCTGTGCTGTGCTGTGCTGTGCTGTGCTGTGTTCTGCAGTATCAGTCCAGTGGTGCTGTGTGCTGTGCTCTGTCAATTTTGAGTTCAGTGGTGCTGCTGGGTCCTGTGCTGTGTCCTGTTCAGTCCAGTGGTGCTGTGTCCTGTGCTCTGTGCTTCTAAGGGCATAGTTATTTCCCCATTATTCCCAAGTGTTTTAAAAAATAAAAAATAGTTATAAAAAAAAATACAAAAAAATAATTAAAAAAAAAATTAATTACAACAAAATTTGCAAAACCAATCCTGCAGTAGTGGTAGTGATACTGCAATATTACCAAGTTCACACATTCAACAGCAAAAGTCCAGTGGTGCTGTGTGCTGTGCTCTGTCAATTTTGAGTTCAGTGGTGCTGCTGGGTCCTGTGCTGTGTCCTGTTCAGTCCAGTGGTCCAGTGGTCCTGTGCCCTGTGCTTCTAAGGGCATAGTTATTTCCCCATTATTCCCAAGTGTTTAAAAAATTTAAAAAAAGTTATAAAAAAAAATACAAAAAAATAATTTTAAAAAAAATTAATTACAACAAAATTTGCAAAACCAATCCTGCAGTATAAGTCCATTGGTACTGTCTGCAATATTACCTGGTTCACACATTCTGCAGTATCTTATGCTACATATAATGGAGACCAAAAATTTGGAGGATAAAGTAGGGAAAGATCCAGACCTACTTCCTCCTAATGCTGAAGCTGCTGCCACTAGTCATGACATAGACGATGAAATGCCATCAACGTCGTCTTCCAAGCCCGATGCCCAGTCTCCTAGTACAGGGCATGTAAAATCCAAAAAGCCCAAGTTCTCAAAAAAAAGCAAAAAGAGAAACTTAAAATCATCTGAGGAGAAACGTAAAGTTGGCAATATGCCATTTACGACACGTAGTGGCAAGGAACGGCTTAGGCCCTGGCCCGTGTTCATGACTAGTGGTCCATCTTCACCCAAGGATCTTAGCCCTCCTCCTCCTCCCCCCCCTACAAAAAATTGAAGAGAGTTATGCTGTCAGCAACAAAACAGCAAACAACTCTGCCTTCTAAAGAGAAATTATCACAAATCCCCAAGGCGAGTCCTAGGGTGTTGGTAGTTGTCAAGCCTGACCTTCCCATCACTGTACGGGAAGAGGTGGCTCGGGAGGAGGCTATTGATGATGTAGCTGGCGCTGTGGAGGAACTTGATGATGAGGATGGTGATGTGGTTATTGTAAATGAGGCACAAGGGGGGCAAACAGCTGATGTCCATGGGATGAAAAAGGCCATCGTCATGCCTGGTCAGAAGACCAAAAAATGCACCTCTTCGGTCTAGGAGTTATTTTTATCCAAATCCGGACAACCAATGTATGGCCATATGTAGCTTATGTAAAGCTCAAATAAGCAGGGGTAAGGATCTTGCCCACCTAAGGACATCCTCCCTTATACATCACCTGAATAACCTTCATAGTTCAGGAACTGGGGCTAGGACCGTTATCAGTACAGGGACACCTAAATCCCGTGGTCCAGTTGGATACACACCAGCAACACCCTCCTCATCAACTTCCTCCATGATCTCCGTCAGATTGAGTCCTGCAGCCCAAGTCAGCAGCCAGACTGAGTCCTCTCCAATACGGGATTCATCCGAGGAATCCTGCAGCGGTACGCCTACTACTGCCACTGCTGCTGTTGCTGCTGTTAGTCGGTCATCTTCCCAGAGGGGAAGTCGTAAGACCGCTAAGTCTTTCACAAAACAATTGACCGTCCAACAGTCGTTGGCCATGACCACAAAATACGATAGTAGTCACCCTATTGCAAAGCGTATTACTGCGGCTGTAACTGCAATGTTGGTGTTAGACGTGCGCCCAGTGTCCGCCATCAGTGGAGTGGGATTTAGAGGGTTGATAGAGGTATTGTGTCCCCGGTACCAAATCCCGTCGAGATTCCACTTCACTAGGCAGGCGATACCAAAAATGTACAGAGAAGTATGATCAAGTGTCCTCAGTGCTCTGAAAAATGCAGTTGTACCCACTGTCCACTTAACCACGGACATGTGGACTAGTGGTTCTGGGCAAACGAAGGACTATATGACTGTGACAGCCCACTGGGTAGATGCATCGCCTTCCGCAGCAACAGCAACAGCTGCATCAGTAGCAGCATCTACAAAATGGCTGCTCGTGCAAAGGCAGGCAACATTGTGTATTACAGGCTTTAATAAGAGGCACAACGCTGACAACATATTAGAGAAACTGAGGGAAATTATCTCCCAGTGGCTTACCCCACTTAGACTCTCATGGGGATTTGTGGTGTCAGACAATGCCAGTAACATTGTGCGGGCATTAAATATGGGCAATTTCCAGCACGTCCCATGTTTTGCACACACCATTAATTTGGTGGTGCAGCATTACCTCAAGAGTGACAGGGGTGTGCAGGAGATGCTTGCGGTGGCGTGCAAAATTGCTGGACACTTTCGGCATTCAGCCAGTGCCTACCGCAGACTAGAGGCACATCAAAAAAGCATGAACCTGCCCTGCCATCACCTCAAACAAGAGGTTGTGACGCGCTGGAACTCCACCCTCTATATGCTGCAGAGGATGGAGAAGCAGCAAAAGGCCATTCAGGCCTAAACAGCCACCTACGACATAGGCAAAGGAGTGGGGATGCGCCTGAGTCAAGCGCAGTGGAGACTGATTTCCGTGTTTTGCAAGGTTCTCCAGCCGTTTGAACTTGCCACACGAGAAGTCAGTTCCGACACTGCCAGCTTGAGTCAGGTCATTCCCCTGATCAGGCTCTTGCAGAAGCAGCTGGAGAAAGTGAGGGAGGAGCTGGTAAAGCATTGTGATCCAACAAAGCATGTAGCTCTTGTGGATGAAGCCCTTCGTATGCTTTGCCAGGATCCGAGGGTGGTCACTCTTTTAAAGTCAGAGGAATACATTCTGGCCACCGTGCTCGAACCTCGGTTTAAAGCGTATGTTGTGTCTCTGTTTCCGGCGGACACAAGTCTACAGCGGTGCAAAGACCTTCTGGTCAGGAGATTGTCCTCTGAAGAGGACCGTGACATGCCAATAGCTCCACCCTCATTTTCTTCCACATCTATGGCTGCGAGGAAAAAGCTCAGTTTTCCTAAAAGAGGCGCTGGCGGGGATGCTGATAACATCTGGTCCGGACTGAAGGACCTGCCAACCATTGCAGACATGTCTACTGTCGCTGCAATGGATGCTGTCACAATTGAAAAAATGGTGGAGGATTATTTTGCTGACACCATCCAAATAGACATGTCAGACAGTCCATATTGTTACTGGCAGGAAAAAAAGGCAGTTTGGAAGCCCCTGTACAAACTGGCTCTATTTTACCTGAGTTGTCCCCCCTCCAGTGTGTACTCGGAAAGAGTTTTTAGTGCAGCGGGGAACCTGGTCAGTGAGCGGCGAAGGAGGTTGCTTCCTCACAACGTTGAAAAAATGATGTTTATAAAAATGAATAATCAATTCCTCAATGAAGTACAGCACTGCCCTCCAGATAGTACAGAGGGACCTGTGGTTGTGGAGTCCAGCGGGGACGAATTGATAATGTGTGAGGAGGAGGAAGTACACACTGTAGGGGGAGAGGAATCAGAGGTTGAGGATGAGGACGACATCTTTCCTCAGTAGAGCCTGTTTAGTTTGTACAGGGAGAGATGAATTGTTTTTTTGGTGTGGGGGCCCAAACAAACCAATCATTTCAGCCACAGTTGTTTGGTAGGCCCTGTCGCTGAAATGATTGGTTTGTTAAAGTGTGCATGTCCTATTTCAACAGCATAAGGGTGGGTGGGAGGGCCCAAGGACAATTCCATCTTGCAACTATTTTTTTGGCATTATGTGACCATTCAACAGTCGTTTGCCATGTTCAAAAAGTAAAACAAAATGTCAACAAATTACAAAACTTTTATCAAAAGTTAAATGCCCTGTCATTATTTAAAACAAGAGGGTTTGACGTGCTAGAATTAGTGTAGTGTTAATATATTATAAACACTACACTTGGAACTTGGAGGAGGTATTGTGGGCCAGGTATCAAATTTAGTACCGGGGCCACCCCACTACACAGCCCACAATTATTTTTTTTGGAAATTCAGACTCGTGGAGGGTTTTTTTATTAATTATATTGTGGTGACCACTCCTCTACGCAGTCCAGATACATTTATTGGTGCAAATCATACAAGTTCAGGGTTTTTAAATCATATTGTGGTGACCCACTCCTCTACGCAGTCCAGATACATTTATTGGTGCGAATCATACAAGTTCAGGGTTTTTAAATTATATTGTGGTGACCCACTCCTCTACGCAGTCCAGATACATTTATTGGTGTGAATCATACAAGTTCAGGGTTTTTAAATTATATTGTGGTGACCCACTCCTCTACGCAGTCCAGATACATTTATTGGTGCGATTCATACAAGTTCAGGGTTTTTAAATTATATTGTGGTGACCCACTCCTGTACGCAGTCCAGGTACATTTTTTGGTGTGATTAAGACCAGTTGATGGTTTTCTTATTATATTGTGGTGACCCACTCCTCTACGCAGTCCAGATACATTTATTGGTGCGATTCATACAAGTTCAGGGTTTTTAAATTATATTGTGGTGACCCACTCCTCTATGCAGTCCAGGTAAATTTTTTGGTGCGATTAAGACCAGTTGATGGTTTTCTTATTATATTGTGGGGACCACTCCACTACGCAGTCCAGAAAGATACCTCGTTGCAACGTTTTGGACTAATAACTATATTGTGAGGTGTTCAGAATACACAGTAAATTAGTGGAAATGCTTGTTATTGAATGTTATTGAGGTTAATAATAGCGTATGAGTGAAAATAAGCCCAAAAACTTGATTTTTTAACTTTTTATGCTTTTTTCAAAAAAAAATCCGAATCCAAAACCTTAAATCCGAACCAAAACCTTTCGGCAGGTGTTTTGCGAAACAAATCTGAACCCAAAACATCGCGGAATTCCGAATCCAAAACACAAAACACGAGACACCAAAAGTCGCCGGTGCACATCCCTAGTTTGTTACACCTGAGCAGTGCAGGTAGCCACTCAGGGAAAGGAGGGGGCGAGACAGGAGGCAGGACAAAGTGATGGTAGCTAAAGGAGAGGGGGAAGGAAGTTTATTATACATAGTTTTTCAATCAACCACCCACCCGTCCCCTACTGTAAATGCAGGTATTTCTTTAAAAATAAATAAATAAAAATAAAATCTAAAATCTAAAAATATATATAATATATCAAGCAATATAAAGTGCTTTGAGTCCTATTGGTAGAAAGTCGCTATATAAATAAAATTATTATTATTAATTTTGTTCCATCTGCGCAACCCCAACCAATCACGAGGAAGCAGGATACAATTGTGGGGGCAAGACAATATTAGTAGATTAACATTCTAGTGAGATGGCGGAAGGGCTCAGGTCACTGTATTGTGAATCCTTTGCTGACCTTGTGCATATACACTTACGTGTGGTGCCATGATGTAGTGTGGTACCCCACTCAATGCTGCCCTCCTCTTCTGCTCTGGCTATGGTGTGGGTTTATACAAATTGAGAGGAAAGAAAAGGATGATCTTATGGGGCACTCTTGAAATGAGTTTAGAAATATATAAATGTGTATTGATTTCGTAATGAAATCTTTAAACAAATCTTTATTAATACATTGATAAAATTTTATCAATGTATTAATAAAGATTTGTTTAAAGATTTCATTACGAAATCAATACACATTTATATATTTCTAAACTCATTTCAAGAGTGCCCCATAAGATCATCCTTTTCTTTCCTCTCAATTTGTATAAATGATGTATTTGTTGATCGGGTGCACCCCTCCTCTATTAGTATCTCTTATATAATAAGAATGAGAGAAATACGTTTTTGAGGAGGTAATAAATGAGATGCTTGGTGCAGTCTTTCCCTTTTCTTCCTTTTGATATATGGTGTGGGTTTGGCATTCATGAGTCCTCTGAATAATCAGGTGTTTATCACAAATTTTGTAGAGTGAACACTGGTGGTGGTGCAATGAAATTTCAAATAAATGTTAGATGCCAGACCATCTCATGAAAATATAAACTTACATTTTATTAACATTTCTCCTCATGCACGGTACGTTTTAGTTGCAATTTGATAGTAGCCGCACTCCATTACAGGCCTTATTGGCAGGAACAGGTAATAACTGTATTAACTATTTACTATTAATTATTACCTATTAACTGTAATACCTATTGTTCACACTATTGGTACAGGCTGTGAAAATATGGAATGCTACAAATAAAATGACAGGTGGGTACGGTTTAAATCTGTATACTCCTCTATGGGGTACTAATAAACTTGAAGAATTGTCTGTGGGGGGAAAATCTCTTTGTTCACAAAAGGGGATAACAGCGATAGGTCAACTATATGCAGCTCGTACCTTTAAATCCTTTTAGCAAATATGGGAGTAATATTATATACCCCCAACAATGTTTTTCACCTATCTTCAAATCAGACATGCTCTGATGGCACAGTTTCACAATGGGATACTGAACCTGATGGAGGCCCCTATAAAAAAGCTGCTTCAACTATTGGTTATAGAAGGTTTACCTCCTTTGTTTACTCCTATTTTTTATGTGAATCGACTGTTGATGATCTTGTGCACTTAAGAGGGAAATGGGTGTCGGATTTAGGTCCCTTTACTGACAAAGACTGGTGTACTATCCTGAGTTGTTCCCGTTCTTCCACTGAACCATTCAAGTTTCAGCAGATAAAAGTGTATATTTTACATAGAACATATCTCATTCCTATTTGATTAGCAAAATTCGGTATAGGTCATATGACCATTTGCCCAAAATGTGGTTGTGAGTCTGGGACCTTTTGGCATCTGCTCTGGGATTGCCCAAAAATTAAAACCTTCGGGTTTGGAGTTATCAGGTGCATCAATAAAACAGGTGTTTCATTCCCTTTACATTTGCTGGCTATTTGCATTTTTGAGTTACATTTAAAAAATATGATGAATAAAATGACACAACAATATAAATGGAATTGATTTATGTAGGCCAAGTAGTGTTTTTGTTGTCAAACAGACGCATCTGCTTCTTATTCAGACCTGGACGCATCTTCAGCTCAGAATACGGTGTACATGCACAAATACTTGCATGTAACTTTTTCAATCGTAAGTTATGCTTGCTCTCCACTATGAATTAAGCCCAATGTGTGCAAGTTACAAATAAAATGTCACAGTCAGACGAGTACTGTAGGACCCTCAGAGCCTGCTAAGTTTAGTGCCACCTACAGGGAAGAGTGGAATCTAACAGGACAGAAAGTATTCACCAGTGACCCCCACAAGGAAGTATGAGCTTTGCCACTTTTACCCCGCTGGTCACGGTTCTCACAGTAGGCACCAAGCAACAATCAGTGGAGAACGCTAATTGGATGAGGATACTGAGAAGGTGAAACGGTCTGCAGACTGGAATACACAGAGGTACAGGTGTGACACCCCTATAGGTGAGTGTTGAAAGGATCGTACCTGGTCCCTGGATGCTCTTCTTTCAGCCACGGCACGGCAGTGGAGCACTGAACCCCCAAGTCCCCAATACAAGTAGGACACCAAATGAATGAAGTGACATCAGATTTATTATGCAGGAACAATACGTCACTAAAATATTTCTGGACAAAGAATGTTTAGCAAAAAGTACAATCTGAATACAGTGTTCACAGGTCTGAGCTAATAGAGGTGTCAGTTACTGTACTCTATAGTGAATTTATCTTGCCCGTTGTTATAGGTAACACTATCAAACTTTACTTTCAGAATAACAAGGTCAATAACAGAATTCCTATATGTCAATACTTCTATAATGTAAACAGTTTGGTTAAAACTATGCTTCACAGTACTCTAAGTACTTGATAACCGTCACATGACCAGAGCCTCAACAGTGTTCTGCACTGCAGCCGTAGTACTCTAACCCTGGAATATGTGAGGTCACAGAAACTGTCTAAGAATACAGTAATACAGTTCTAGTCCGTAATATCATAAAGAACATTAATTTCAAACAATACCCCACAAGCAAATTATATCACAGTCAATAAATCCCCTTTAAAGAAGTCCATCCTCACCAGAGCTAATTAACATAAATGTTTTCACTGGCCAGACTTTTGTAAGTGTACCCGTTAGAACCAGACAAAAGGCACTTTTATTATAATGGAGGTACACAATTATAATGGCAGTCTAGTACAGCTACAGCTATCCAAAACAGCAGTTACTGTCTCAGGTATAACACAATGCAGTGTGTTG
This sequence comes from Mixophyes fleayi, assembly GCF_038048845.1. Classification (NCBI taxonomy): domain Eukaryota; kingdom Metazoa; phylum Chordata; class Amphibia; order Anura; family Limnodynastidae; genus Mixophyes; species Mixophyes fleayi. The sequence goes on from NC_134402.1 coordinate 262,617,342, forward strand.
ACAGGGCTATTATCAATGTGTTCTAATCTGATCTTACGGGAGAAAAGTCAGGAATAATGCTATTACTTTGTTAGCATATTCAGGTTATGATGGTTTGCAGGATGCTTCAGATACTAGGTTACTATCAGAGTGGGCACTGATGGTTAAATATGTAATTCAGGTATACCTGGGGATCATGCTGCGTGTAGTAGTAGGAGGTTGGGTAATGCTTTTCACTTGTTAAAAAATGTCTCTGTAAATTTAACTCTGTAAATTTACCTTTATCAATGACCTTGATAAAGATCTTGCTTGGAAGATCGAAACGCGTTGGTGACTAAAGGAGCATTCATTGTACTATCTACTACTGACTATCCTGTGGAGGACTCTTTTTTACATGTTGGGAACTTGGATTCATTTTTAAACCCAGTGTCTGATATGCATTCGACCATGGATTGATCTGGTAGGAATTTAGGTAACACTGAATGCTACCTACAGGGGATGTATTATGTTTTTAAGGCATTTTAATAAAATATAATACATTTTAAAAGGATAACCTGTCTACGGTTTTATTCTTTATTTGTATATATCTCTGAGTGATCTCGTTTGGAGCCAATAGGAGGAAAAGAAAAAGCCTTATGTTTGAAGCTGATTGTCATCTATTTAGATGTAAGCATATTACCATTGGGGAGCTGAGGAGTTTCATCAATATTCACTCACGATTATTGGGTGTCTGCGGTATGAAGGATTTACCCACACATATTTGAAATTGATTTTCATCTATTCAGATGTAAGAATAATACCATTGGGGTCGAGGAGACTTCTCAATATTTCATCATAGATATTGGGTGTCTTTTCTTATGAAAGAGCCATCTTCTCACAGGGTGTTGAGCTCTAGTATAGAATGTACTTCACTATGTACGATATCTCTCTTCTTTTTTATATGGAGCGATTTTCTGCACCCGTGGAACAGTGAAGATAAAAGATTGCTACAGATATTTGGACTGAACTATGGTGACTTATTATGCTATTATTTATATATTTGATGTGACACAATCTAGCTCCTTTTGCTGAACCTCGCTATATATATATATAAAATATGTATGTTGGAGGAAGATACGCTTAAAAAATATTATACATTTTAAGGATACTGGGCCTGAGTCAAAAATGAGAGCAAAGCATGAAAAAGGAGTAACTTTGCATGTGGGCAAAACCATGTTGCATTGGAGGGAGAGGTAAATTTAAAATGTGGGGACAGATTTGTAGTTAGGATAGGGCATGTCAGGCATTTGTGTGCTAGATGAAAAAACAGCCAGTATTTAACTTATGTGCAAAATAATAAACTAATGTGCACTCCTTGCATTTTTTGTCTTACTTTCCTTAATGACTCAGGCCCATTATGTGGTAGAGAGACACTATTCATCATCATGAACTTGATAATGATATCTGGGGTGTTAATGTGTCTTATTTAAGAAATAAATAATAATTTTTTTTAAAAAATGTACCCCCTCCCAAAAGTGGTTCCAGCATTAGTGCTCATAGACTAGGCTGGTAGCGGCCATTTCAGGGGGGACTGACAGCATGGGTTCTTCGCCTCCAAAAAAACATTACCTGTAATATGCTATGACAGGCTGGTGGTGTGACACTATAACAGGGAATATTGCAACGTGGAGTCACCCAGTCACAATGTCAACCAAACCTAGCCCGTTCAGAGTGGGAGCTGAATTTCCTAGAGGCATCGGGCCCACACTGTTTGCCCCTACAAAATTGTTTTAACCAGTCTAGGATATGAGCTTCATTATTTATTTATTTTAATATTTTTTTACAAAGATACACCTATCTTTCACCAGAGGTCGAGCACCTGCAATAAATACACCTCCTAACAGGCATATCTACATCTGTCTCAACCACAGCATAAGGTAAACGTGCCTTTACTGTACTTTCCCTTTGCTTGTCTGACCCTTGCCTCCAGCATACAAGGTACTAACTAAAAAATGAACTAAAATGTACCTGAATCTGCACAGGAACTTGCGCTAACATGTGTTTTGTGGGCTCTAATTGAGCCCAGTAGTGAAGATGAAACCAAATGTGTCACAATGCACTAAACAAACATTTTAACAGAGATTAATCTGTGTTTTACATTAGCTAGAGAATGAAAGTAGGGGACTGGGAAGATGAGGAGCATGATGTGGAAGACCACTAGGAAAATAGTAGGGGCGTTAGATCTGAGATGACTAGTATGTGATGTAAATACCACCTTTGAGCGTAATAGCTTGTCAATAAAACAGAACACAGGCATTACAGATCCATGGTTCCCAGGTTTTTGGAAAAAATGTAAGGTGCATAGTGTATTAGTCTGATCATGAACTCCATACGATATGTTTACCAAAATTATAACAGCTTGTCTCTCTGGAGCGGTAGTCGATTTACAGTGCGCCACCAGCTGACAAATGGCAGCTGCAATAATATGCCATATTAATTAATTTGCTGATGGAAAAGTCAGTAGGAGAAGGTCAAACTTAGGGGGCTATGTAACGTCTATCTGTAGTACTTTTACTATAAGATCTTTGATGTCTTGCAGGAACATAAAACTAATGTTTGAGCAGTTTGTAGACTTTCTTTCTCAATTGAAACACGTCATCATTATCTATTAAGTCCCCTAGATCTGACTCTCACACCAGTTTATGAGACTCTTTGGGATAAGGGCTAGGTTTTTTAAGTGCTTTAACATGGACACAAAACCCTTTGTTGAAGCCCTTTGTAAGCACAAATATACAAATGTTGCTAAAGGCCTTTGAACTATATGGTGTTTGATTGTGAGGAGAAAGTTTCTAACTTGTAAAAAGTGGAAAAAAAGATGATTGTGGATATTGAATTGAAATTGAATGTCTGAAAATAAAGGAGAGGTTTATCTACAAGTTATTTCCTTAATAGTTCTTATGACACCTGAGGATGGCTTAGTCCAAAAAATAAATTATCATATTGTGGGGGATCAGATAACTCAAAAAGTTTGTTACTTTGGTTCCAAATTTTCTAGGGACTGAGAAACCACAGTATGTTCAGAGGCGAACTTAAGGCCAAGGTCCTGTGGGAGCCAGAAGAGGGAGGAGAGAGAGACCAATTTTAGGTTCTCCATCTCAACTAGTATCCAGACCATATCAGGTTTTGGGCACTTCATAGTATATACTAAGCAACTTGCACCAAGAGAACGCAATTTTTAAAGTTCCGGAAGCCCAGACCAAAATAAATATTGAGATGCAATGATGAAGAAATTTGAAGACATAGGAAGGGACACAGACAGGAAGGTTTTGTAAAAGTAGAATAATCTAGGAAGTACATTCATTTTAATTTGTTCGATGAAAATGTCAAGTGATGATAACAGGTACACAACTGTCAGAAGCATGTTGTCTGCTTATAGAGCAATTTTGTGTTCAGTTTTTCCCACTTTGATCACTAAGATTTTCTTGTAACATTAGTGCTTAAGAAGAGGGAAGAGGTGACCCCATTGGCTGAATGAGTAGCTGTAAGAGTGATACATTGTTGTGAGCCTGTCGAGAAACTTTCCACTAGAACCCAATTACCTAAGCACCCAAAACATAAAAGACCAACATATGAGGTCATTCCCCTCTTCAGGATCAAGTGATAATACCAAAGAAGGGCATTTTGTTCATGAATAATGTTGATCAGGTCAATGATGCACCCGGTATTATCGCAAGACTGCTGGCCCGGGATGAAGCCTACTTGGTTTGGGTTGACTAGGAAAGGGAGAAGGGGATTCAACCTGTACACCAACGCCTTTGCATACATTTTTAAATCAACTTTTACCAATGATATAGGTCTATAACTTGCACAAAGTGTTGGGTCTCTTCCTGGCTTTAAAATCACAAGAGTTGTTGCTGTATCGAAAGGAAGCTCCTTCTAAGATGCTGTTGAAAAACTGAAGCAAAATGGGGCAAGCTCTATCACAAATGTCTTATAATACTGGGATGTCTAACTGTCAGGCCAAGGATGGCTTTAGGCTTTTGATGGCTTCAAAAATTTCCTCTTGAATAATATTGGCATTTAATAAAGAAATTTGTTTTGAGAGTTTAGAGAGTGAAATTGATGCTAAATAAGAGTCAATCTTTTGTTTAATAGCATTAGTGGGAATGAGGGCCTGGGCAAGTTGTTTCGGATTTTGCAATTGTCCCGAAAATATTTTACAATATTTTTGAACAATTATTTTTAATGTTGGATAATTTTGAGTATTACATAAATGAAAATGTATAACATTTTGTGTGTTATTTCATATATTGGATTTTCTTTATCTATTTTTATGACTTACATGAAGATCTGAACATATTTAAGGTCATGTTTAGGAAGAAATTCAGAAAATTCTAAAGGGTTCACAAACTTTCCAGCACCACTGTTTACATACATTTTTTTACATACATCATTAAAATTCAAAAGTGCATATGTTGAATCTTGTCAAATAATTCAACATATTTTTTTTAATACGCAAGATTTGATCAATCAAGTGTTACATAATGTGTGAGAGGGGAGTCAGTTACGTATAGCAATAGCCCACTATAAATGCTTTGTTTTAATAGTAACGGATGCTGCAAAAGTACATAGGACAAATAATTGTAGTGAAGACCGATAAAGATAAAGAACAATTAAGAGAAAATTAGGCAAAAACACCATTTATATCTACTGAGAAAAGACAGTCACTATTAAAAACATGGCAACAGATTTACACAATATCCTAATATGTAAAGTATGTAATACAAACAATGCTCTTTCCATCTGTGTCTTCAAACACTGGCTGATTTTATCTCAGATGACTGTCTGTGTGGTTAGGGTCAAATATGTTTAGGAACTGTGTCTGGAATTTGTTGGCTCATATCGCAGACACAAATACTGATCTAGCATTCAGCGTTTTCTCCTGAATCACCAGTGTGTACCAGACTTGTAGGAATTATTCTATCATCGCCTAGCTATAAAAGAATTTGTTACAGAAATACCTTGAGTGCAGTATTAAACATGTCTTATATCAATTTATTCATGTAAAGGTGGATCAATAATGCCCATTGCACAACACAAGTAAATAGAGTACCGTGAGAAATATCTGAAGCCATGTGTATTAAAAATATTAAACTGGCTTATACTGAGAGGGAAATTGTACAAAGTTACCTGAGAATTATTGTACTGTAGGGCCTAAACCGGAATTCTAGCTTCAGGATCATTATTATTCAATATCAATATTATACCTTAAACTGTGATTTTTTAACTAATAAGTAACTTTTATATTCCTACCTGTCTGTGTCTCCAACTAACTATTTCGATTATAAGTTCTGTCGGACAGGGGCTGCTTTATATTTAAATCCTAGTTGCTGTTACTCCTAGCTCTGGAAGTGTCCAAGGCAGAAGCCCCCAAATCAGAAATGAAACCCCCACACTCAGGTGCTGCGCTACTACCCCCCGCTTCTTCTTACCTTTGCAGGCAGAAGGTGTGGCCAGCATCCTCTGCTTCTCAGAGCAGGGCATAGCATTGACAAGTACCACACTCCCAGCCCATCACAGACTTGGAGAAGCAGCAGTCAGCAGCTTCACAGGTAAGAAGCTGCCTACTGCCTCTCCTCCATATCAGTGTTCAGCGTTCCATGTGGTGCAACACTGCATGAATAACATTATTTCACTCATTCAGTGTTTTATGTGCCCCTGACCACTGGGGCCCTTGGGTTCACCTAATAGTAGCACTGGACCTGTATATATTATAAGGTGTTGTGTGTATGGTGTAAGCTACTGCTATAAAAATAAATATATAGTATATATACATATAACATTTTGTTTATGTTTTTAACTGTGGATGGGTGTTTTGAAAACTTTACATAATGATATTCCTGAAAATGCCCTGAATGTTGCCCAATCATAAATCACACAAGGACATAATTTAGCATGCTTTCACTTTCCCTTGTGATGTTAAATACTTTTGTGTCACAGTCTCGGGTACATTTCCTGGACATTACCCTATCATCATCATCATCATTTATTTATATAGCGCCAACATATTCCGTAGCGCTTTACAATTGGGGACAAACAAGGTAAACTAATAAACAAACTGGGTTAAACAGACAAAGAGGTGAGAAGGCCCTGCTCGCAAGCTTACAATCTATGGGACCCTATACAATGGAAACAATACTGTACAGGTGTCAGTCTATCATGGACCTTCAGGCCGCCCGGCATGTCTGAGGTTGAGCAGCTTTCGCCCAGGACACATGGGGGAGTCCGTCATTTGCAGCCAAGCTCTGGGATACATTCGTATTTGTTAGTACGATGAAGACAGGGGACAGCGCCTGCTGTCACTGAGAAATGTGTTCCTGTGGCAGGTATGCCATCCAGTGGTTATAGATGGACAGGTCCACGGAGCCACGGGGATCCCGGGGAGTGGCCTCCTGAGTTGCAAAGAGAGGGGGGTTAAGTGCGGGATGCCCCTGTTGGTCAATTACGGTCCCCACATGGACATCTTGGGAAAGGTTGCTGCTGAGCTTCAGCCCATGTTTCAGAAAGACAATAGACTGAGGGAGGTATTCCCAGATTTACCTCTCCTTTCATACAAACAGACTCCAAATTTGGGAAATCTCCTCATTAGAAGTGCCCTTCCATCAACATCAGAGACTGGCACCTTCCCTTGCAGAAACAAGGGATGCGGGACCTGTGCCCGTGTCCTGCTAGCAAACGCGGTCCGCCTGCCCAACATGCGGCGGGACTGTGGAATTGCTGGCGCATTCTCGTGTGCATCCTCCGATGTGGTGTGCATGGTATGGTGTGCGGGGTGCCCTGGGGGAGTTTGCACTGGGGAGGCCGGGCAAAGGCTGCAGTCTGGGATGAATTTACATGGACACACAATGAGGAAGACTCTGGACACCCCTGTGTGTGGACGCCTCTCTGGAGCAGGACACAGTGTGAAGGATTTAAAAGTCCTGATACCGAAAGGTCATTTTAAAAATGACAGGGAGAGAAAAATATGGGAATTCAAGCTGATAAGAACATTCCATTCATTGACGAAAGGACTCAATCTAACACCTGTATTTATTACCCACTACATGGACACACTTCACACCCCACAGCAGAGTGCAGACCTCTGAACTCGTAGGACTTTTACTCTTCCATCCATAACGAAAACCTCCTTTTTATTACTTTAGCTTAGCTTAGCTTAACGGTGTATTCCCCCTTCCCCCTTCCCCTTAACAAATCTCTTGATGTAACAGCTCTTAAATGCTGTGCCTTTTTCCCAGTCATTCATTTGTAAACAAGCCTAATGAAGGCTCTGAAAGCTAGCAAATATAATTTAAAAAAATTGGTTAGCCAATAAAGGTATCACTCCTATGATACTTTTGTCTTTTTTGACAACAAAGTATTTAACATCACATAGATTTTTCTGGCTAACACGGTACTGCAATAATAATAAAAAAAATACTTTTTGCTACACATTTTCACTTTCCCTTGTAATTGTGTAAAGCAACCCAATGACTCAAACTAATAAACTATGGCTGCTATGGAGATAAGGTGTGTTTATGAAGACAGCTGATTGTCCTTATGGTAAAGCAACATATATTGTTAACTGAGAAATAGAAAGCAAGAGTGCAGATAGAAGAAGAGAAAATTAATGATAAACTTTTATTGCACAAATCCAACAAGAACCTGAAAATCTCTTTGCTAGAGATAAGTGAAGTAGTGGCTGAATGTTTAGCTTTTTTGTGGTGTAGCTAATGTAGCGGTAGTGACTTTCTCTCTGAACACTTGGGTCCCAAATTCCTATGTGTGTTATTACTATTATTATTATTACTATTATTAATTGTTGTAGCAGTAGTAGTAACAGTAGTATTATCTTTTTTAGATATATTAACATATTATGCAGAGCTATTCATTGAGGGTATCAGGATACAAACAAGTTACATATATTTATTTTAAACCACACACCCTCAGGTGTTGCTCCACTCCCCCACGTCCCCTCGCTTCTTCTTACCTTTGCTGGCAGAAGGTGTGGCCAGCATCCTCTGCTGCTCAGAGTGGGACTGGGTCACCTGGCTGTGACATTATAGTTAAGTACCACACTTCTAGCCCATCACAGACATGGAGAAGCAGCTTTCAGCAGCTTCACAGGTAAGCTGCCTACTGCCTCTCCTCCATGTCAGTGGCTGGCACTCCATGTGGTGCAACACTCAAAGAAGAACCTTATGTCACTCATTCAGTGTTTTAGGTGCCCATGATCACTGGTGCCCTTGGCAACTTCTTAGGTTCACCTAAGAGTAGCACTGGACCTGCAAATATATTACAAGCTAGTGCATATATACTGTAAGCTGTTGCTGTAAAAATAAACATACAGTATGCATACATATTGACAAGAGAGTCCATATAGACGAAAGCTAAGACTTGTGTGCCTTTCGGTAACTATATACTTACCTGTAAAGAGTTAATATCCTTGGTTCCAAGCCGACCAATAGTAGCAGGCTTATATCCTTACTTATATTTTTATGTTTCTCTCTCTCTTCTTTTCTTTCAGTATCCATTCTTTCCTCATTTTCATTTCTCCAGTTTCTTCCTTTGATCATGTTTCTCATGATTTTATGCGTAAGGTTTTGTGCAGGTTTGGATTGGGTGATATGTTTTGTTCTTATGTTAACCTGATGTACCTTGACATTTACAGCTGTGTTGGTGAACGGCTGGAAGACTGACCCCTTTTCTGTCATGTCTGGGGTCAGACAAGGCTGCCCTCTTTCATCTTTTCTTTTTGTTTGTTGTATAGAGCTCTTCGCGATGTACATCGGGCAGAATCCAGAGATAAGAGGCATCACCGCACCAGGTCCAGACCATCTAGAGGCCAAGTGTTCGCTCTACATGAACGACGTCACTGTCTTCTGCGCTGATCAGTGTGTGGTGTCAACACTCGTCCAGATCTGCGAGAACTTCGGCTGAGCTTCAGGGGCAAAGGTCAACTGCGGGAAGTCAGAGGCGATGCTGTTTGGTCAGTGGCACCTGTCATCCCCCGCTGCATTCCCCTTCACAATCAAGCCGGACTTCATCAAAATCCCTGGAGTTTGGTTTGGTGGAGAGGAGGCGGCCCTGAAGTGTTGGGAAGAGAGAATGGCGACAGTCAGACAGAAAGTTGGACTGTGGAGCCTCAGAGACCTTACCATCGAAGGAAAAGCACTGGTGCTGCGCAACGAGATTCTTCCCGTTCTGCAGTACACGGTCCAAGATTGGCCACTTGCTGCCGTTTGTAAGACCATCACAAGGACAGTCTTTCACTTTCATCTGGGGCTCAGAAATGGACAGAGTGAAGCAGTCAGTGATGTACAAGGAGCCCCACAAAGGTGGGAAAGGGATCCCCGATATCCCCACCATGCTGCGGGCCTTCTTTGTTTGCAACGGCATCAGCAGGACACTCCTTTAAAAGAACATTTGCTCTGCTGGGAAGTCCATGTCTCGCTTTTTCCTCCTGCCTCTTTGGAGGAACCTTGGTTGGGACAAGTGGGACAGATCCTTCCCTTACAACTGGACTACACCTTGGTTTTACCTGGATATTGGACAATTTGTGAGGGAGCACCATCTGGAGGGATTTAAGCTAGACTTGTGGGAGCCTGAAACTATCCACAAGATCATCAGAGCAAAGGACATTATGGAGTCTGTTCCAGGGCTCCCTGTGGCTATGGCCAAACACGTCTGGGAGAATGTGGCCTCTAAGAGGCTGACTAATAGACATAAGGACATTGCATGGATGGCTATCCAGGGGGGTTTGCCTCTCAGGATATTCATGCACTCCCGGAACCTGTGCAGATATGTTCACTGCCCCTTTTGTATCACCAGAAGGCAGACTGCTCAGCATATTTTTTAGGACTGCCCCACTGCACAGGCACTGTTGGATGCCCTGGAACATGAGCTTAAGTACAGTGTGCCCAGGACTTGCCTTTCATACCATTCGGTATTTTATGGATTATTTCCTGGGATCCACACCGTTAGGGCAATCCAGGAGGCCTGGCGCCTTATGAACTGTTTTAAGAACGCTATGGCTTGCCAGGAATTACCTCACCTTGAAGTGGGAGAAGATGACCATCCAGGACTGTGATAGGCTGATCCACAGCCTGCTAAGAGACTATAACACCATTGACAGTCCTGAGGAAGAAGAAGACGACGATTGATTGTTATTGATTGTTGTCTCCCTCTTCTTCTCCCCACTGTGTGTTTTTTTTCAAAAAAATCTTTGGTTTGTACTTCCACTCCCTTAGCCCCTCCAACACATTCCCCCATCACAGTTTAAAGTATTATTGAATGTCATGTCTATTTATACACCGTTCCCTTTGTGTCTGTCCTCAATAAAACTTTTTGACTCCACCACCCTGCCCCTCTTATATACCTCCCCCTCACATCCAATGTCTTTTATTGAAATGTGATATTGTTTAAAGTTTGAATGGTTAGTGGAGTACTTTATGTATAGTGTAGGATGTCATATCTTGCACTTTATACCTTGTATTGTACTAAAATGAATGCATGATTATGTCTTATGGTGTACTGTGTACACTTGAATGAAACGTAAGCCTGTGTTTTTTGTACTTTATACAAATAAAGCTACTTTTTCAATCAAAAATAGTTTTTCATATACAGCATTTGCGTTTCTCTGTATAATGTTGCAATTAATATGCTTTTTCTTTATGCAGATTTTGTAGCTAACATTTACACATATTGCTAAATTCAGTCAGTTATGTTTACATTTAACGTCATATTAAAAGGAAGGACATTCTAGAAATGGTGTAGCCAGAGGCAGGCACACTAATAGCTTGGGCATGATTTTTGAGTTGCCTGATGATTGGTTGATACAAGCTTATTGGCCCATTCTGGCAGCATTCATAACAGAGAATTTAACACAACCTACGAATCTCCGTATCCAAAGGGGAGTGATGATCCTCCCTTTATTCGGCATGGCGATTGTCGCATTTGATCAAAATTAGATTTTACCAAGTTGGGTTTACAACGGTTGTGCGACCTTTGAGAGATAATAAGTATTTACATTGTAACACTGGGAGATACGATCTCCATTCTCAAAGGCTCACCATTGGTAACTTTGTAGTGTATATCTATTTTTGTGTGTGAATGTCCTGATGGGGTTGCACAAATTTTAGGTTGTCTTGCTTTATGATACAATAGGCAAAATATATCTGGCTTATCATGACTACCCGCCGCTCAGTGGCATACCCAGTCTACAAGTCTGACTGTGGCTGGTTGCTCTTAAAATGTAGAATCAGATGTTTCATCAAATCTAAAGTCATTGAGCTCCATCATTGGGCTCTACAATGAATGTTTCCCTTTTTGCTCACTCTTTTGTACCCAGCTAGACTTGATTTTTCTTAAATTTGTGTCTACCAATCTAAAGACTCACAGTTCCATGGCTTTGTGATTACGAATGTTATGTCAGCTCTTTGTTCAGTGAATATGGAGGTTTTATCTCAGCCATAAGTCCTTGATATCCTAATTCTAGCTTTGAGGGCATATTATGCTATACTATTTAGAGGCAGCAACAACAGCATGAGCTTGCAAAAAGTACAGGGCTTCACCCACTACACGTGACACTGGATATTACTTTATGTATAACACTGGCTTAATGGGGATGCAGGGCGTCCATGTCTTACTTAGCGAAAGGCCGGGCGTATTCAATTGTTTAGTTAACATTATATACCGCTCGTTTCCTACACTAATTCTAAATCATAGCACATCATGCAAATATTGTAGAGGTTAGCAGCAATGAGATCATTCCAGGGTATTATCTTTTACTCACTACACTTACATTAATTCTCTGCTCTTACTAAAACACTGTTTTCATGTGCACAGGGCGACAAATGGCTTAACTTTTGCTTGTGTTATAGGCATTACTACCCCCCAAGCATATATATACTTATAAAATAAGCCTCAAGGAGATGTTAGTCTAGTGAACGCCGACAGCATTGTCTACTTGAATAGCTTTATGGCAGAGACACAACCAGTGACCACAATTCAGAGGTCCGCGAAGTACCATTTGGGCAATGGACATCAGTAGCTATTGATTTACCTACAGACCCAACCGTATGTCTGATGGATCTCGCGAGAATACAGCCTTCAAATAGTAAGGGTGACAAACATTTTTGCCATTTTACGATGGTATCATCTTAACTCACAAACAACTCAGCACCCATTCAATTATGAATGGGTGCCCCCCCTTTACCCTCCACCACCCCCAACCCCGGGCCCCAAGGCTACTCCCTTGAGTACAGATGAGCATATGGCAGTTTCACCGCACAGCATGGCATGTGTTGCAGAATGCTGACTCAGAGTAATTTCTTTTCACAGGTATCCTGAAGCAACCCAAATGTATTTGGATCATTGCCCATGTATTTTGGGCGGTCATTCACGTCATGGGTGAGAATTATTACTATTGCTTTGTGCCGGATGAGATTTATTGGATGGGTAGACGAGGCCTCTGTTGACATGACATCCTCCCTGGGCTGACCGAACTTATCGAGCAATGCCCGCCAGACATTTTAGTGATCCACACGGAAGGAAGCGATCTGGGAAAATGGAAGTCCCTAGACCGGTAAGATCTGATGACTATTAAAACCAAAAGGCCGACCATGTCATTAGTCTGGGTAGCAGGGGTCCACCACCTAAGCTGAAGAACAAACACCACCCGAGGATATCCGTAGACCAAGTCCAGCTTTTTCGTAAAGATGGGGTCTACCTCATCACTACAGAGGTAGGTTTATAAAGCAAAGCTATAGCAAAATCAGGGTTTTTGTTAGGTCAGCTGGTAGAGGGCTGTTGGTGCTCTTAGGATGCCAGCGGTCGTAGGAAGGGCACTGCATTCAGCGATACATACGGCACTATCGCTGATTAGCCGCAGTTCACGGCCTTCTTCGAGGTAAAGTGACTCTTGGTCCTTTTTGTGTGGAGGATCTTTTGACCTGCTTAGCAAGTTCACATTATTGTGAGTCGAGAGGGGCTGTAGTTATTCTGACACCATATTTAGCACCGGCCAAGCAGTTAGGGATTAGTTCCCGGTTTTAAGTAGATTTAGGGCCACTTCGCCATCCATGCTTGGTTTGGGTAATCAGTTGGTTAGCTGTCCCGTAGTGCACTTTCTCCGCCACCATGTTTTTCATAATAATGAACTGTGACCTTTTTAGCCACTTATACAGTCTCTGTGTCTTTATTCTAGAGAAGTCAAGTTAAGCTAAGTATGACATTTAAAGGTTATTGCGCAGGTGAACAAAAGGCATCTTTGTTTTGTTTTTAAATGTGGATGGGTGTTTTGAAAACATGTTACATAATGATTTCCCTGAAAATGCCCTGAATGTTGCTAAATAAGGTGTGTTTATTAAGACAGCTGATTGTTCTTATGGTAAAGTAAGATGCATTGTTAACTGAGGAAAAGAAAGCAAAAGTGCAGATTGAATAAGAGAACATTATTGACAGATTTCTTTTTGCACAAACCCAACAAGAACCTAAAAATCTCTTTGCTATAGATAAATGAAGCTGAATGTTTAGATTTTTTCTGTTGTGGTTAGTATAGGGATAGTGATTTCCTTTCCAAACACTTGGGTCCCAATTTTCTATGTGTATTTTTATTATTATTATTATTATTATTATTATTATTATTATTATTATTATTATTAATGGCAAGGTGAAGGCCCAAACAAAATATTAAATAAATAGATATGAATGTACATGTGTTTAAAAACGTTTGGTCAGGAAGAGGTAATTAGGTTACGCTCATTGCCCTCTTACCTCTCTGTCTGTATGTATTACCCAGGATTGATTTATTTATGTTTGTTCACAATTGTAAAGCGCTACGGAATTTGCTGGTGCTATCATCATGATCACAATTTATTTATATAGCGCCACTGATTCCGCAGCGCTGTACAGAGAACTCACTTACATAAGTCCCTGACCCATTGGAGCTTACAGTCTAAATTCCCCAACACACACACACACACAGACAGACACACAGGGCTAGATTTACTAACGGGCGTGTTTGGCGGCGTTTTTGATCAGCCACGCATCGCCGCGTTTTACCAGCGGTTTTGCAGGTGAAACAGCCGGGTTTACTAATGGGAGATTTTAAGCTTCAATGTGAAACCGTCGTCAATGTAACAGCGGTATGTAAGCCACCAAGCTGCCGGCGGCTTTGAAAGAAACATGGCGCTTTTGCTTTAAAACACGGCGGTTTCGTGTTATGGCGGTTTTTTTAAAAAATTCATCATTATCATACAGTGTTACTATTGGCTACTTTCTGTGTCAGGAGATTTGACATCACAAGCACTATATAAATCAGCGTTTTTGATAGGGTTTTGAGGAGTAAAGAGATAAAGGAGTAAAGAGATAGGAGCTTGGAGGTATTAGTATTGTAAGTGAGGTGTTTTGGAGGGTTGTTGTGCTGCGATTTCTGCTTGGAGTGTGAGTAGTCCTGTGTTTTTTTACAGTGTTGTGGCTTTATTTTCTCATTTCATTTCTGTCTTGTTTTTTTAGTAATGGTCTAGTCCTTTGTCTCTGTTACTTGTGTTTGAGTGTGTTGTGAGTGTTTCATTAGTTAGTTTAGTTTGTCTTTTGTGTTTGTCAGTAGTTCAGTGTTACTTTACACACCACAGTAATGGAGGTCAATGCCAACATGAATCGTATGGCTGCCCAAATTCACCGGGACATAACGATACGGTTACCTTTGCCAGTGTTCCCAGTTTGGCTAGTACACGCTCCGTGCAAAGTACTCCGCCAAGGAGAGGTGCTCGCACTAGGGGGGCCGCCGGGGAAGAGGAGAGAGTGTCACCCAAACCTCTGATGTACCTGCCAAAAGGCGCAGTTAGGCTAATGTGTGTGGTTTTAACCAACAACCTGTAAAATAATTTGTTTACATTTTGAAAATCTACTTATTTTCTGAGTTCAGAAAAATGTTGCACTATTTACATTCTGTTACACTTCTGTTACGTGTACCCTGCGCACATCAGAAATTGAGTGTGTACATTGTGGAGGATGCAAAATTCATCTATACTTGAACTTCTGTACCACAATAAATGTTGTTTAACTTAAACACCAAAAATATGTCTGTCCTGCCTGTAAAACAGTATTATACTGAATGTAAAAAAGTTAGCACTATTGGTACTTACGCATTGCTACCTGTCTGACACTTAACACTGATTATTAAAAGTTGCACATGAGCAGAACTCACTACCCTTTGCTCAGAAAAAGCAAAGAAATATGAATTAATTTTATACATTACATCTTTGCAAAAAAAAAAACTTTGCAAAATTGAAAAACAAAAAAAACCTTATGTTCACACTCGAAAAATAGCAGAAACTGCATGCTGTTTGAGCAATCTCGCCGCTCACAAGCAGCTCTTTTATTTTGGTCGTTTGAATGGCGCTTTTCCGGCATAACCGCCGCCAAACTAGCCGAAAAGCGGCGTGTTGAGCAAACTGCCCGTTATTAAATCTAGCCCATAGACTAGGGTCAATTTTGATAGCAGCCAATTAACCTACCAGTATGTTTTTGGAGTGTGGGAGGAAACGTAGCACAGAGCTGGATTGAGGCTCTGGGGGGCCCGGGGCACTTAAGACAGGGGGGCCCCCATGATGTAATATGGTTAGCATTTTAGACAAATTTTTAGACAAATACACAGGCAAAACTGTGTGCACTTCTGTTAGGTGCACACAGCTCTGTCTTCACAAGCAGTACAGTGTGAAGCGGGACATACCTCCCAACTGTCCTTGCAGTCGGACCAAATCCTGACTAAGCGAGACAGTCACCCAAATTTGGGACTGTCCCACCAGATACAGTATGGTTGGCAGACTGTCCTGCTCTCTCCTACCTGTTCTTGTCACTTTCACCACTTGTGGATGTTAGTGTTTTTAGATCAGTTGCTGCTTGTCTGGACCCTGGAATGTTGGGGGTCCTATTTGGAAAAAAATGGGTATATGTAATTTAGAAAACCACAACCAGCCCCAGAGTTAATTCAATAGCACCCACATTTAATAATGAGGCCCTAACATTAAAATAATAGTATTCACATCTGATAAATAGATTTTTTTAAATAGATCTAATTCACTCTACCCAGGCCTGACATTAAATTAATAGTACTACCATTTAATAAATAAACTTATTTCCCTCCCTCCAAACATCCACAGCAATAAATTAATAACATTTACTTTTAAAAAATATAACCATTTCCCACAACCATCCCCGGCATTAAATAATTTAAATTGACATTTAATTAATAGTCCTGCTTCCCAAGCTCAACCCCACATTCAATTAATATCCCCAAACCACCCCGGTATTAAATTAAAGATCCCGTCACCTCACCTTCAATTAATAGGCCCTATTATTAAATTAAATAGCCCCACCATCACCCCACAAGTAAATTGATAGCACCCACCATTCAATAATTAGCTTCAACCCACACTCCAGAATTAAATTAAATTATTAATAATAATAATAATAATAATAATAATAATAATTAACCCCCTGATCAGTCAATCCTCTCATCCTCAGTCATTAACCTCCTTATAATCATTCAACATCTCAGCCCCATCATAACCTCTTCATCAATATCAAGCTCCCCATCACAAATTAACCACAACAGTATAATTAACCCCTTATAATAATAAGCTATCTCATCATTCACCTATTTATTAGTTAACATCTTCAGAATCATCATAAGACCCCCTTCACCATCAGTTTATACAGCACCCTTTACAATTAAATCCATCAGCCCCATAATTGATTAACCCCCACATCATCAATTAATTTCAATCAAATTCATTATCTCCCTTCATCACCTTCTCATTCTCAAATAAAAACCTTCATAGATTAATTCCTTTAAGATCATGAACCAGCTCACCATCATAATGAAAGCATCATTATAACTAGCACCCTCCTCCTCAATATTATTGTCCCTCAAATATATTTACTCCTGGAAGCACTGATAATAGCCATCACTGGAGGCACTTTTCAAGGATCCTACTAAAGGGTTCCATATCCCTGGTTTGTATTGTGTTCCATCACCCTTCACTTTACAGACTCACCTGTTCCGCAGTGCTCACCGGGGTACAGCTATCGCTTAGAATGTGTTAGGCCATCCTCCAGCCAAGGCCCCTTCAAGCACAATGGCAACGCTATGCGTATCACTACTAGATGCACATTTCTCTAGTGACTTCCCCTAAAGTCAGGACGGTCCTGATAGAATTGGGACAGTTGAGAGGTAAAGATAAGGTTTTTTTATTGACCATAGAAGACAAAAATGATTTAACAGAAACAAATATGAAAAATGCTCATTTTTAGGTTTTCAACTGAAAACAAAGTACAGGGTGCATAACATGAAAACTTAAGAATAATTAAATAAAAATTGAATCTATGTATAAATATATATATAAATACAGTGTCTATTACATGTATCTGTATTGATCATTTTATATATATATATATATATATATATATATATATATAAACGTATACTGTCCACTTTATTAAATATACCTGAACACCTGCTGGTTAATGCAAATATCTAATCAGCCGATCATGTGGCAGCAACTCAATGCATAAAGGCACGCAGACATTGTCAAAAATTACAATTGTAGTTCAGACCAAACACTATAATGGGAGAAGAAATTTGATCTAACTGACATTTACTGTGGAATAATTGTTGATGCCATACTGGTTGGTTTGAGTGTCTCAGAAACTGCTGATCTGTTTTCTCAAATCCCATGTTGTTCCTACCTATTTTCACATATCCCCTGTTGTCACATATACATAGCGCCCCTATTGTCACATATACATAGCGCCCCTGTTGTCACATATACATAGCGCCCCTGTTGTCACAAATACATAGTGCCCCTGTTGTCACACATACATAGCGCTCCTGTTGTCACACATACATAGCCCCCCTGTTGTCACACATACAAAGCACCCCAGTTGTCACACATACATAGTGCCCCTGTTGTCACACATACATATTGGCCCTGATGTTACACATACATATTGGCCCTGATGTCACACATACATATTGGCCCTGATGTTACACATATATATTGGCCCTGATGTTACACATACATATTGCCCCTGATGTCACACATATATATTGGCCCTGATGTCACACATACATATTGGCCCTGATGTCACACATACATATTGGCCCTGATGTCACACATACATATTGGCCCTGATGTCACACATACATATTGGCCCTGATGTTACACATATATATTGGCCCTGATGTTACACATACATATTGGCCCTGATGTTACACATATATATTGGCCCTGATGTTACACATATATATTGGCCCTGATGTTACACATATATATTGCCCCTGTTGTCACATATCATCTTCCCATATTCCCTGTAACTTTTTACCTGTAGTGGAACTCGTGCTTTTCCTGTAGCACACGCCTGCCGCTGACCTCCCTCATCTGACAGGAACAGCTACTATCATTAGTCAGCAGCTCCCACCCCACTCAGCAACAGGCAGCCTTGCGATTGGTTGCCTGTTGCTGCCTGACGATCATGGACCAGCCCCTACAAAATACTGAAGCCCACAGTGGGCGGCCCTCCCCTACAGAAGCCCAACAAGCCCTCTCGTCCACCGGCACCTGTAATTAGGAGGCTGGTCTCTGAAGAGATGCCAGCCTCTGATCAGCTCCAGCCACGCACTTTTTATTTTATTTTAATTGAAAAACACTGCAGCTGCTCTTGGTCGGGGGGCCCCCTCAGAGAGGGGGGCCCGGGGCACTTTCCCCCTGTGCCCCCCCCCCCCCTTAATCTGGCTATGCCATAGCACCCGGAGGAAACCCAAGCAAACACGGAGAGAACATACAAACTCCACACAGATAAGGCCATGGATGGGAATTGAACTCATGACCCCAGTGCTGTGAGGCAGAAGTGTCTTTTTTGACACAAAAGTATTTAACATCACATAGATATTTCTGGCTAACACGGTACTGCAATAATAATAAAAAAAATACTTTTTGCTACACATTTTCATTTTCCCTTGTAATTGTGAAAAGCAACCCAATGACTCAAAGTTTGAGTCACTGGTAGTTTGAGTCTCAAACTAATAAACAATGGCTGCTATGGAGATAAGGTGTGTTTATGAAGACAGCTGATTGTCCATATGGTAAAGCAACATATATTGTTAACTGAGAAATAGAAAGCAAGAGTGCAGATAGAAGAAGTGACAATTAATGATAAACTTTTATTGCACAAACCCAACAAGAACCTGAAAAT
This sequence comes from Mixophyes fleayi, assembly GCF_038048845.1. Taxonomy (NCBI): domain Eukaryota; kingdom Metazoa; phylum Chordata; class Amphibia; order Anura; family Limnodynastidae; genus Mixophyes; species Mixophyes fleayi. Next base: position 262,636,596 of record NC_134402.1, read on the forward strand.
CTCTTTGCTAGAGATAAGTGAAGTAGTGGCTGAATGTTTAGCTTTTTTGTGGTGTAGCTAATGTAGCGGTAGTGACTTCCTCTCCGAACACTTGGGTCCCAAATTCCTATGTGTGTTATTACTATTATTATTATTACTATTATTAGTTGTAGTAGTAGTAGTAGTAGTAATAGTAGTATTATCTTTTTTAGATATATTAACATATTATGCAGAGCTATTCATTGAGGGTATCATGATACAAACAAATTACATATATTTATTTTAGACCACACACCCTCAGGTGTTGCTCCACTCCCCCACGTCCCCCCGCTTCTTCTTACCTTTGCTGGCAGAAGGTGTGGCCAGCATCCTCTGCTTCTCAGAGTGGGACTGGGTCACCTGGCTGTGACATTATAGTTGTATTATAGCATATTATGCTATACTATTTAGATGCAGCAACAACAGCATGAGCATGCAAAAAGTACAGGGCTTCACCTACTACACGTGACACTGGATATTACTTTATGTACAACACTTGCTTCATGGGGATACAGGGCGTCCATGTCTTACTTAGCGAAAGGCCGGGCGTTTTCAATTGTTTAGTTAACATTATATACCGCTCGTTTCCAACACTAATTCTAAATCATAGCACATCATGCAAATATTGTAGAGGTTAGCAGATCATTCCAGGGTATTATCTTTTACACACTACACTTACACTAATTCTCTGCTCTTACTAAAACACTGTTTTCATGTGCACAGGGCGACAAATGGCTTAACTTTTGCTTGTGTTATAGGCGTTAATACCCCCCATGCATATATATACTTATAAAATAAGCCTCAAGGAGATGTTAGTCTAGTGAACGCCGACAGTATTGTCTACTTGAATAGCTCTATGGCAGAGACACAACCAGTGACCACAGTTCAGAGGTCCACGAAGTACCATTTGGGCAATGGACATCAGTAGCCATTGATTAACCTACAGACCCAACCGTATGTCTGGTGGATCTTGTGAGTATACAGCCTTCAGATAGTAAGGGTGACAAACATTTTTGCCATTTTGCGATGGTATCATCTTAACTCACAAACAACGCAGCATTCAATTATGAGTGGGGAAGCTACTGCTGCGGCTTTGGGGCCTGTGCAGTTAGAAGGGGGAATAGTCTCATAGATACAAGGCCTCTCAGACAACACACATTGATTAGCGCAGTTGGATAACTGGACACATGCTACTCAGCAGTGCTCATATTATATGTAACACTGGGAAGTTCCTGACACATCATGTTTGTAAGGAAGCTGAGTCTACAGCCCCCTATTCGGCTGAGCCGAACATAGGTCAGGCAGCCTTCCGTACAGTGGGGCTGTCACATGTCTATTTCTTGTGGAGTCAACAAAGATACAGCTGACACATAGTATTAACATGGCTAACACGGACCAAGCAGGTTGGGACTGCTGGACCCAGATGCACACATACATTGAGAGTGAGAGTTGCACACTAGTCTTAACTAATCAGTTTAACGGAGTTAGTCCTCTGGATTGCCCATTGTTTCTGGTGTATTTAGATAGTTCCCCACTTACAAGGTATAAATTTAATGCACTATTTCAAAGGTCACCAAAATTGAGATCCGGCCCAGTACGGCACCACCTCCTTCAGAAGTGGGCCGGCTAGGTTCGCTTCCTTGGCTGGCTCATTGGTCGCCGCCATTAAGATGTTAGGCAGGTGAGAATCTTCAGCACACAAGGACACATTAGGCTGGATAGCAATTCCTCTCTTTCTGTGCTCCTATATGCCACCTTTTCTTTCCACCACATAATAACCCAGGGCTCTGCTGCTTGTCGCTTTTATGCGAGGGCATGAAGGAATTTTTCCCTTTTTCTCCCTGGATCAAGGACTGTTTAGGGGTGTGCCTCCAGGGTTTTTGGGGTTTTTTACCTTCATATGGATTACCGCCCCACCCTCTACCCTCCACCGCCCCCAACCCCGGGCCCCAAGACAACTACCTTGAGTACAGATAAGTGCCGTAACTAGACATTTTAGTGCCGTGGGAGAGACAGGGCACCGGCGCCCCCCATCTAAGTGGGAGTGACATTTGGCAAGTGGGTTTGGCCAACCTAATGTGGGGGTGTGGCTAGCACTTTACTGAAAGAATTCTGTTACACATATTTGCAAATGCATGATTTACATATATATTCACATCTAAAGCCACTGTCTGTTCTAAGTCTTGATAGACAACTTGTCTTGTTTAACATAAAAGGACATTTTACATAGTTCCTCAGCACTTTATACATCCTAGGACAGGTGATACGGGTGCAATAGATTATAGGTATGAGGAGATATTGGAGGAAGATAAATAGGACAGGTATGAGGAGATATAAGATGATATATAGGACAGGTGTGAAGATATATAGGATGATATATAGGACAGGTGTGATGAGATATTTTTGAAAGATATATAGGACAGGTATGAGCAGATATAGGAGGATATATAAAACAGGTGTGAGGAGATATAGGATGAAATATAGGACAGGTATGAGGGGATGTAGGATGATATATAGAACAGGTGTGGAGTTCTGTATAATATAGATATGAGGATATATAGGATGATATATAGGACAGGTATGAGGTTTACATTAATAGTCAAGAGGGGCTGTAGTCATTCTGATACCATATTTAGCACCGGCCAAGCAGCTAGGGATTAGTTCCCGGTTTTAAGTAGATTTAGGGCCAATTCGCCATCCAAGCTTGGTTTGGGTAATCAGTTGGTTAGCTGTCCCGTAGTGCACTTTCTCTGCCACCATGTTTTTCAATATTAATAAACTGTGACCTTTTTAGCCACTTATACAGTCTCTGTGTCTTTATTCTAGACAAGTTAAGTTAAGCTAAGTATGACATTTGAAGGTTATTGTGAAGGTGTAGAAAAGGCATCTTTGTTTTGTTTTTAAATGTGGATGGGTGTTTGAAAACATGTTACATAATGATTTCCCTGAAAATGCCCTGAATGTTGACAAACAGGAACATATTTTAGTTTACTTTTATTTTGAAAAGCAACCCAGGGACTGAACCTAAGAATATATGACTGTTATGGAAATAAGGTGTGTTTATGAAGACAGCTGATTGTTCTTATGGTAAAGTAAGATGCATTGTTAACTGAGAAAAAAAAAGCAAAAGTGCAGATTGAATAAGAGAACATTATTGACAGATTTATTTTTTCACAAACCCAACAAGAACCTAAAAATCTCTTTGCTATAGATAAATGAAGTTGCGGCTGAATGTTTAACGGGCCCTAAAAACCCACCTTTTTCTTAAAGCCTTTCTGTCTCCCACTTAACTTCCTACCTTATCTTCTGCCTCCGTCCCCCTATTCTCCCTCTCTCCCCTGCGTCTCTCTGTCTGTCCACCCCTCCCCTTAGATTGTATGCTCCTCTGAGCAGGGCCATCTCTTCTCCTGTTTTCACCACTTCTAACTCTGCTCTCCAGCCACTTAGCCCTCCTCCTCGAGGGTCCACCACCCCACGTCCACTCTCGCTCCCTCCTCCCCCCCTGGGGGTCTCCCTGTTTTCCGCACCCTCCTTCTTAGGCCCCGTCGTTTGCGGATCCTCCCTCCCCCTTCCCCGCTCTCTCTAGCTGTGCATTTAGCTTACTGAGTTGCTGTGCTTACTGTTTACTGTACTGTGCTGTCTCCCATTGTATTGTAATTTGTTTGTCTCTGTACGGCTCTGCGGACGCCTTGTGGCGCCTTATAAATAAAACTTAATAATAATAATAATGTTTAGATTTTTTTCTGGTGTGGTTAATGTAGGGATAGGGATTTCCTTTCCAAACACTCGGGTCCCAATTTTATATGTGAATTATTGTTGTTATTATTATTATTATTATTTTTAATGGCAAGGTAAGGGCCCAAATAAAATATTAAATAAATAGATATGAATGTACATGTGTTTAAAAATGTTTGGTCATGAAGCTGTAATTAGGTTAAGCTCATTGCCCTCTTACCTCTCTGTCTGTATGTATTACCCAGAATTGATTTATTAATGTTTGTTCACAATTGTAAAGCACTATGGAATTTACTGGCGCTATAATCATCATCATTTATTTATATAGCACCACAGATTCCGCAGTGCTGTACTGAGAACTCACTCACATCAGTCCCTGCTCCATTGGAGCTTACAGTCTAAGTTCCCTAACACACACACACACACAGAGTCGGGTCAATTTTGATAGCAGCCAATTAACCTACCAGTATGATTTTGGAGTGTGGGGGGAAACCGGAGCACCCAGAGGAAACCCAAGCAAACATGGGGAGAACATACAAACTCCACACACATAAGGCCATGGACAGGAATTGAACTCATGACCCCAGTGCTGTGAGGCAGAAGTGCTAACCACTTAGCCACCATGCTGCCCAAAATATAAATAAATGCGCTATATAAATAAATGTTGATTATGATGATCATGATAAAGCTCATTGGAGAGCCCCGTCATTCTTTCAGCAAACTCACTTAACATATGCAGATCACAGCAATGTATTCTATCAGATCATTTCAGTCCTTTCCTATTAGAATAGACTCTCTAATTAAGGTATTATGAAAGCAAGTATACCACTAGGTGTAAATTAAGGAAAACCATATGCTAGGTAGCCAGAGAACCTTTTAGGGCAATACATAATGCTACCCATGCATGTATATAGAAAATATTAACAAGATTTACTTTAAAAAAAAAAAAAAGAAAATATTAACTTCAAACAACATGCTTTCATATTTATATATGATATTTATATGATATTAATATGATATTTCATGTTTTAGGAAATCAGTGTACCGCTCTGTGCTTAGGGGCAAAAAACGCAATAGCTTTGTGAAGTACTGAGAAACCAAAATAATCACATCTTTCGGAATGATATTTGATAAGGTATCATATTTGATGTGCAAATGAGCTACAGGTTATGACTGATGAATTATGTCTCTGAGAAAGGTTATGGAAGGTCAAAGGGGACATTTCCTCCCCTACATTAGCATATATACTGCCACACTGACTGTCCTTCCAGTGTAACCTGCTTAAATACCCTGTGTGTGAGAGGGCAAATTGTCAGCTCTTGGGGAATCTAATTGAAGGACTGTCCATTTAATTCTGCCTTGTCCCAGGCATATAGATTATGATATGTGTTCTGTACTGTTATTCCCTGTACTGTCCATTGTTTGTACTATGTTCGGCGCTGCGGAAACCTTGTGGCGCCTTATAAATAAATAATAATAATAATAATAATGTGTTTTGATTTCTAGTATGAACTCCAGGGAGAAACAATAGTGTTTGAAAAACAGTGTGTCTTTATTATAGCAGAGAGATACATGTCACACCAATAGGTGCAGACATTTGTAAATGGCGACTCGGGTTATAGGCATTGCAGGTTTCAAACAGCAGTAATAGCAGGTATATAAATACAGATGACACAATATGGCAGAGATAAGGTGAATGGCAAAACTTAGTCCATAGAAGCAGCAGGTTCCAAGATACAAAGGGAGAATTTTGGCACCGGGTAACAGGTTTACCAGCTATAATTCTGATGACACTATAAAATACTGATGCGGTGACGAGGAGACAGAGTTACCCAGTAGCCAGGAGACACTCAGAGCTAGATGAAGCCCAAATATCTGGATTCCATGTAGCCAGGAGGCACAAAGTAAGCTAAGTATGACATTTGAAGGTTATTGTGAAGGTGTAGAAAAGGCATCTTTGTTTTGTTTTTAAATGTGGATGGGTGTTTGAAAACATGTTACATAATGATTTCCCTGACAATGACCTGAATGTTGACAAACAGGAACATATTTTAGTTTTCTTTTATTTTGAAAAGCAACCCAGGGACTGAACCTAAGAATATATGACTGTTATGGAAATAAGGTGTGTTTATGAAGATAGCTGATTGTTCGTATGGTAAAGTAAGATGCATTGTTAACTGAAAAGAAAAAGCAAAAGTGCAGATTGAATAAGAGAACATTATTGACAGATTTCTTTTTTCACAAACCCTACAAGAGCCTAAAGATCTCTTTGTTATAGATAAATTAAGTTGCGGCTGAATGTTTAGATTTTTTTTCTGGTGTGGTTAACGTAGGGATAGGGATTTCCTTTCCAAACACTTGGGTCCCAATTTCCTATGTGAATTATTGTTGTTATTATTGTTATTATTATTATTATTATTATTATTATTATTATTAATGGCAAGGTGAGGGCCCAAATAAAATATTAAATAAATAGATAGATATGAATGTACATGTGTTTAAAAACGTTTGGTCAGGAAGCTGTAATTAGGTTAAGCTCATTGCCCTCTTACCTCTCTGTCTGTATGTATTACCCAGTATTGATTTATTAATGTTTGTTCACAAATGTAAAGCGCTATATAAATAAATGTTGATTATGATGATGATTATAAAGCTTTTTGGAGAGCCCAGTCATTCTTTCAGCAAACTCACTTAACATATGCAGATCACAGCAATGTATTCTATCTAAAAAAAAAGAAAATATTAAATTCAAACAACATGCTTTCATATTTATATATGATATTTATATGATATTAATATGATATTTCATGTTTTGGGAAATCAGTGTACTGCTCTGTGCTTAGGGGCAAAAAACGCAATAGCTTTGTGAAGTACTGAGAAACCAAAAGAATCACATCTTTCGGAATGATATTTGATAAGGTATCATATGTGATGTACAAATGAGCTACAGGTTATGACTGGGGAATTATGTCTCTGAGAAAGGTTATGGAAGGTCAAAGGGGACATTTCCTCCCCTACATTAGCATATATACTGCCACACTGACTGTCCTTCCAGTGTAACCTGCTTAAATACCCTGTGTGTGAGAGGGCAAATTGTCAGCTCTTGGGGAATCTAATTGAAGGACTGTCCATTTAATTCTGCCTTGTCCCAGGCATATAGATTATGATATGTGTTTTGATTCCTAGTATGAACTCCAGGGAGAAACAATAGTGTTTGAAAAACAGTGTGTCTTTATTATAGCAGAGATACATGTCACACCAATAGGTGCAGACATTTGTGAATGGCGACTCGGGTTATAGGCATTGCAGGTTTCAAACAGCAGTAATAGCAGGTATATAAATACAGATGACACAATATGGCAGAGATAAGGTGAATGGCAAAACTTAGTCCATAGAAGCAGCAGGTTCCAAGATACAAAGGGTGAATTTTGGCACCGGGTAACAGGTTCACCAGCTATAATTCTGATGACACTATAAAATACTGATGCGGTGACGAGGAGACAGAGTTACCCAGTAGCCAGGAGACACTCAGAGCTAGATGAAGCCCAAATATCTGGATTCCATGTAGCCAGGAGGCACAAAGTAAGCTAAGTATGACATTTGAAGGTTATTGTGAAGGTGTAGAAAAGGCATCTTTGTTTTGTTTTTAAATGTGGATGTGTGTTTGAAAACATGTTACATAATGATTTCCCTGACAATGACCTGAATGACAAACAGGAACATATTTTAGTTTACTTTTATTTTGAAAAGCAACCCAGGGACTGAACCTAAGAATATATGACTGTTATGGAAATAAGGTGTGTTTATGAAGATAGCTGATTGTTTGTATGGTAAAGTAAGATGCATTGTTAACTGAAAAGAAAAAGCAAAAGTGCAGATTGAATTAGAGAACATTATTGACAGATTTCTTTTTTTACAAACCCTACAAGAGCCTAAAGATCTCTTTGTTATAGATAAATTAAGTTGCGGCTGAATGTTTAGATTTTTTTTCTGGTGTGGTTAACGTAGGGATAGGGATTTCCTTTCCAAACACTTGGGTCCCAATTTCCTATGTGAATTATTGTTGTTATTATTATTATTATTATTATTATTAATGGCAAGGTGAGGGCCCAAATAAAATATTAAATAAATAGATAGATATGAATGTACATGTGTTTAAAAACGTTTGGTCAGGAAGCTGTAATTAGGTTAAGCTCATTGCCCTCTTACCTCTCTGTCTGTATGTATTACCCAGTATTGATTTATTAATGTTTGTTCACAATTGTAAAGCGCTATATAAATAAATGTTGATTATGATGATGATGATGATGATAAAGCTTTTTGGAGAGCCCAGTCATTCTTTTAGCAAACTCACTTAACATATGCAGATCACAGCAATGTATTCTATCTAAAAAAAAGAAAATATTAACTTCAAACAACATGCTTTCATATTTATATATGATATTTATATGATATTAATATGATATTTCATGTTTTGGGAAATCAGTGCACCACTCTGTGCTTAGGGGCAAAAAACGCAAAAGCTTTGTGAAGACAGGAGACACTCAGAGCTAGATGATCCCCAGATATCTAGATTCCAGGTAGCCAGGAGACACAAAGTACCGGATGATCCACAGGAGACACAAACAAAAGAAGGGTCAGGCAAGTCAGAAGTCAAAAGCCAGAAAGTACCAGGGAATAGGCAAGAGGAAGGTCCAATCAAAGCCAGGGGTCAGGGTCACAAGAAGTGGTGCAAAAACATAGGAACAAGCGGGAGTCAATATCCAGGAGCAGGTCAGAATCAAACACAGGGTTTCATAGACAGACAGCAACAACACTTGATGAATTGCACAGGTTGCAGGGAAAGGCAGTCTCTAAAAGGCCAGCCACAGGTGATTGGTATCCAGAAGTGAATGAGATTAACTCCCGCAGGTTAGGAGAATGGTCCAAGTAAAACAGCAGCACCTCTGGTAGTACAGAGGTACTCCAAGCCAGATTCAATATAATGGCAGAGTCCTAACAATATTTAAGTGTTTATTCTCTGTAATTATATCCCTTTTTTTTATATTGTATTGCATTTAATTTTTGTATGTCACTTATTATATGTTCTTTTTGTTATATCAAAATGCACTGTACTTTTTGTATTTTAAATCTAAAATGTAATACGTTTTGTCTTTAATACTCTAGCAAATCCATGAGCTTTTTTATGAAGAATATTTTGCTAGACCATGTTAATCCTTTGAATGCTAATGTGTGAATTGTTAATCATTTTGACTAACAAGCCTAGTGTGTGTGTGTGTGTGTGTGTGTGTGTGTGTGTGTGTGTGTGTGTGTGCCAGCGTGTACATTTATGTAACAGAGCTTTAATACTTTAACTTATAAAGTGAAAAATTATTTATTGTCAGAACTAATAGCTTAAGTGGAATTGTTTTATACATTTATATAATAAAAAATTAGTTTAAGATTCAATTACACAGCGTAGCCAACATGCTAGCTTGGAGATTTCAGGACTGATATCTCTGACTATACCAGCAACAGTGCAGTTTTTATACTATTTGAACAATGAGATCAGTTCAAACATATACTTAAATTGTTGCACTGTTATACAACAATTCCAAAAATAAGTTAATTAAAATTATGCAAGAAGTTCTATTTCTCTGGGTGGATGGAATGGGGTCTGTGTTTTCATCCCTCAGGCAATGTTGATATCTGGCTTTTTGGTCAATTAATATCAGGTAAATCTTAAATAGCAATATTACAATTAGTGAAGTCATACTTAGTCTTAAATTAATAAGAATTTACCAACAGGTATGATAGTGATATTTTCCAAGACTCTAAATCTTTTACTTAATACTTATCTTATTATTAAGATATTGAACAGAATTTATAGGCTAGTTTATCTCAGAATGTTAATCAGTGTCTCCCATAATCAAATACTTTCTACACCTAGGTGTTTACGACTCCTGAATACAACAAAAGGATGTGTTTATACTAAATATATGTTCAAATCTAGTTACTTACATATAAATTAGTTTCACAAGTAATATATGAGACTCTAATTAATATTCAAAGTAGGTAGTTGCTAAAAGGAATTTTGTTCAATATAGGAATCTTAGGTTTTATATATCTCAAGCTGGATACACACTAGAGAATTTTAAACCAAGTTTTTATGCCGATCGATTTTACATCCGATCGATGGTCCGATCGCTCGGTCCATGGACTGCATACACACTAGCCTTGTTTTAGACGATAAAGGGAAGAGCGGACGTCCTTTTAGTGACTTTTTACAGCCATGTTGTCATGAGCAATGATTGCAATTTCGTACACACTGAACCAACATTTGCGGGGCATATAACGATATACCAAAGACATTAGCATTAAGGGGCAGAGCTTTCGCCATAGTTAACACCCAAAACCACATAAAAGGAGAAGGCAACACTGTCTCTTGTTTCCTTAATGATTCACAGCTGAAAGCTGCACACAGATGCTAAGGACATGTTTGGTATTTGAACTTGTGACGCCAGTGCTAACCACTAAAGGAACATCTATGCTATACCACCTATGTTAGAAGAGTAAACGAAATCTGTTGAGCTTGTGCAAAATATTCCATGCCCCATCGCTCTTCTGGAGACATTTTCCATATTTGTTTGTATGAGGAAGAGGAGGTTGGATTTGAAAAGCGCAAATTATTCTATGGAGATGTAAGCATATACCCGAGAGGGGCTTTGAGGAGAAGATATCACGAGTGTGGTGCTGTGAGGAAAAACAACATATCTTAGGACTCTGACACATACTATCATTCTGGTGGTGGACTTGAAAGTATTAGATCATATGTTTACATAATACGCTATGTGGTCTTGTATGTTTTTTTGTGTTTTTCCATACATGTACACATTTCATATGATGACATCTGAGTCCTAAGCGAGGAATACCATCCAATTATGAATAGCACATTTGGTTTATGAACATCTATGGGCATGAACGGAAGCGCAAGTGTATGTACTCAATTTTTGTATATGTCTATGTGATTTTGAATTAGTTGTGGAAATTCTAGAGTACACACGCGGCTGCATGCCGAAGTGGAGCGCCTGATAGAATTGATTATCTATTCTATAAACACTGTCTCTTTATTCATTCCTATTTTTAAACCTACAATGGATACAGTAGAAGACGAAAAAGCAAATGCACTTTTCCTGCTTGCTGTGTCAAGAAGACTGCAGGTACGGAACCAAAGAGAAAAAAGGAGAAAGAGTAGATCTTGTTGGAGCAAAGATTGGTTCAGGGGAGAGACACGTTCTCTCATATGCCCCTGCTACAGGAGATACGAGACAACAACCCAGATGACTTCAACAATTTTCTTCGTATGAATTGTGGAAGTAGTATAATTGGACGAACGAAAGTATATTGGTTATATATATGGATATACACACTAGATTGACATGAGTTACAGAAACAGTTAGCGGTTTGGTGTTATGTGTATAGAAGCTGCTAATGTTAAGCAGAAAGGGTTTTTTTTGTGTGGAAATACGATTCATGTTTTATAGATTGCATATCTGTTTTGTTTTTTTTGTGTTTCGTGCCTCCTGTACAAAAATGTGCCTTTATATGTATACACAAATGGTGGGGACAGGAGATTGCTGGAGGTTAGACATACAGATATGCATCTCTGTGTAGAACATTGGAGTAGGATTTTTGACACAAGATACGACATAATGTGAAACCCTAGAAAATGTAGAATTTTCGTGTTTTATATCTTTTCACTGTTAGACAGACATGTACTGGGTACTGTTATATTTGAAGAAAGTGTTATAGAGATAGACTCCTTTGCCTTTCTCACTTAGTCAAGTAGCTGAATGTGGGGTACTGAAAATGGCATGTGAGTTGTCAGAGGGAAAATCGATTGATATACATTGGTCTTCAGCATTTTTCTAGTCTAGGGGGCTACGTTGAGTTGACTGAAAAATCTTTTTATAGCAATACATAAGTAGGACACTACATAGAGGATTTTACACAGTGACACAGTTACCAACTGAAGTAGCTGCTAGTAAAATCCACACTTACACACGCGACTATACATGGCTGTCACACCAGGCAGAACATAGCTGTCAAGAAGACAGCAGGGTTTTATGTGACAGCTAACAAATCTATGTTTTGCTTTGTTTTTCGTTATATTGTTTTGTTTTAAAATGTGAACACACACACACACACATGCACGCATACACATATTGTATAATATATGAAGAGATGTGGTGAGGAGTCTGGCGGACCCTGGAGAGATGGACAAGGTAGACCAGTAGCTCCCAGAGTGTATCTTCCAGACCTAGCAGAGGCAGCACATGGTCTGGCTCAGATGGGTACAAAAGGTATGCGCAAGCTGGTAAGAGCATATTGGGGTGAACCAGACGTTTCTTCTCAAGCTAGTAGGACGGCAACGTCCTGTCTTGATTGAGAGAATGTCAGGAAGATGATACCAATAGAGCCATCCCATATCCCTCCTGCAGATGGGGTTTTTCTCCAGGTAAAACAAATCCACGTCATCCAATTACCACCATGCAGGATCCTCAAGTATAAACTGGTGTACCAATGAAATATGTCTGGGTAAAGGTGTATTGAAATGTGTCTAATGTATTACTATGTCATACTCAAAGCTTTTGTTATTCAATATGATAGCCCTAGAGTTATAATAGGTGATATGGGTATTCACGTTATTGATAATAAATGTATAATGTATGAGTAGTGGTAACAAATTACATACTTTTTGATTAGCCACAAACCAGTGTGAACATAAAGTAACGGTACTAGGTAGAACGAATTGAATAGAATGAGAGTTCAAACTTGATTGAAGTGGCTGATAGCTTTGGCCACTAGTCCTTGCCCGCTATCAATATCACTCCTAGTCTGCATCTTAACCTGTTGACTTTTGAAATGTTTTTGACCCCTCTTGGGATGAGTTCGTAACTGAGAGACTAGTCTAGACCTTGAGAGGGAAGGTAAACAGTGAGACAGCAACCAAGAACGTTCAAAACACTGTTTCCTGAAAAGTTACACTAACTGTTAGGATGTTGGACCGGGAGAGTAAGTTGTGGAACAGTAATTTCCTAGGCTCAGGTTATTTGACAGACAGGTACCAGGTGTAGGCTACCAGCATCACGACTTCAAGGGTAGCAGAGACAAACTGGTGCCCACTTCACCCACTGCAGAGGGGCCAACACTCAGAGAAGGGTCCAAGTGCACTCATGAATCTATTCTGGGAGGCCTCAAATGCAGTTAGTAGCACCTGAGCCAAAGGCTAAGAGAGTTGTCCAGCATTCAGTTGTAGTTTTCCTGTTCTGTGTTTCTCTCATCACATTCCCTTTTCAGGATGGTCAATTCTTTTGATTATTGATAGGTGACAGAGGCTGGTTAAGGTAATGATATTGAGAAATTGGGGATGAAGGAGAAGTTAGTAGCACAATTGGTCCAGCCAATTACTCTATTCAATTCAGGGGTAAAGGAAAATTTGGAAACCTTGGAGCTTGGAGAAAGTGTGAGGGCTATTGTCTGAGTAGCATTATGTCCGTAAGTACGTTGACCCCATAGTTGAAGAGAGGTACACCCAGCGATGCCAGTCCAGTAATATTCAGGCTTGAGCAGGCATCCTTGAGAATGATTATCATTCTTGGGTGGGTAAGGTTGTAGACCAAAAAGTGCTGGGGGTGCTCTCATGTGCCTCAGTGATTATAACAAGTAGGACTAGTTCTCTTTCCACTAAATATTCCTGAGGTACTCGAATTATGGGTGGGAGGTCGCTAGGGGAAAAGTACGACACCTAGGTCCCTTAATCTGGAGTCTCCCAATGTTTGGCAAGCCAACCGCTATTTCACGTATAAAGAAACCTGAGTATTGGCAGACTGGTAAGAACGAACAGACAATAGCCCGCGCACAAGTGTTAATGAAAAGAACTGATGACATTATTAGAGGTGTATATACTAACGCAAGCTGAAGGAGACTGTATATGACATTATTGATAGACATAGGATGATGTTATTGATGAACATGTACTATCTAAATGCTGTCTGAGCTAAAGGACATGCTTTGGACAAATGAACCTGTTAGACATGAAGAACTGTAGTAGAGTTTATTATTATATTCTGTATAACTGATACATGTTCTATTGTATTCTGTACTCTTCCAAATAATGTATGACATGTTTTATTGTACCCTTGAAGGGCAGACAAAAAGGTTATCTCCAAGCTCCAGAAGTATATGGTTTATAGTTAAAGGAAAAATTGTCTTGAGGATTAAGACTCTCTCTTATGATAACTTGTTTAGATCTACAAACAGCGTGGTCATACACCAAAGGGGGGCTTACATTACAGTGCAATGAAACGTGGTACTGAGATCCTGCATATAACATCTTTAAGGTGATAGTTTATTATACTATCAAAGGGTGGAACTGTCAAAGTCGTATAATTGGATGAACGAAAGTATATTGGTTAATATTGTTTTATCGTGCGATTGCACTCAGTACACCACGCTACATGTAGCATAACGTGATTGCACGGTAAAATACGCACGCACACACTCGCACTACAACATTTAGTTATATATATATTTCATATTTATATGGATTCCATTCCACAGTGATTTATGAGCAGATAGTGTTTAGTTTATTATTAGTTTATATATTCTGATTATATGTACACTTCAGTGTATTTAAGGTTCAGGTTATTGGAAATGTGTCATGTCTGATATAATTTTAATCCCCTATTCATCAGCAGCTGTCCGGTTCATTCGCCGAAGAGATCGCATATTGCATACTCTAGTTATTGATGTTAGGGAATAAATAGTCAGAGTGATACCAAACTGTAAAATGTTAATAGACTAGTTGTAACTGGTTTCTGGGCGGGAGAATCATCTGGAATGTTGACCCTCAGCCTTTAAGGGGGTTGTTTGAACTAGCCTATGACCTGTTTACACTGGACCCATCTGAAGTCTGGACCTATAGAAGCAAGCCACGTCATCTACATTGCTCTCTCTGTAACACTGAATGTATATAATCATAGCTTTGATCCCACTGGTTTCAGTCTACTCTGACCACAGTATTCTGGAGTGATATACTGGCCACTGGTACCCGTGAGAGCGCAGTGAGCGCATGCGAACGCAGTGGTATGTATTTATCTTTTGGTATTGGCTGTACAGTATTATAATCATGTATTGAACTGTTAAATGTTACATCTGCTAAAATAAATTACTTTGTGCATTGGAAACACAATACAATCGCTTGGGCAATGCTTATTTGAAAACAATAGAATTACTTTAATAGAATGATGCCACTTTTCAGGAACTGCTCCAACTAGTAACCCCTCTCATCCAGAGGGAGAACACCCATTTAAGGAGATCCATACCGCCAGAGCAAAGACTGGTGGCAACGCTAAGATTTTTGGCAACAGGGAGGACACTGGCAGATCTGAAATACAGCACAGCTATTTCACCTCAAGCTCTTGGCATGATAATACCTGACACCTGTGATGCTATCATCGAAGCTCTCTGTGATTAGTATATGAAGGTTGGTCAAAAGCAATAGTATTCATTAAAAAAAAAAAAAAATAGCGGTTTATTACCATACATAAAATTTACAAATACATTTAACTTGTAACGTGCAATGCAATAATTATTTGTACCAGAGCAACAGTTTATAATGGGGACACATCTGGAATGTGTCCATTCCAGATGTGTCCCCAGAGTAATGTGGCATCCTTCCTGATGCTATTGGTGTGGAGAGAAAGTGTCAGTGGGTGTTAAGGTTGAGGAGAAGGTGTCAGTGGGGTTTGCGAGTGAGGAGAAGGTGTCAGTGGTGGTTGCAGCTATGGAGACGGAGACACACTCAGAGATTGTGCTGGAAGGGCCAAAAAATGTTGAAAAAGTTAAGGTGGGGGGTGGAGATGTTCAAGAAGACGAAGAAATAAAATTTACTGCAGTTAAAAGAGCAAAAGTCAATGAGCCCAAGAGAGGTGGATATGATGGTAAAAGTACTGGACCAGTACGACTACGACTGTCATAAGTGAAAGTACAGAAAAGATAATAATAGAAAGGAAGTGATAAAGCAAAAACTACTGCATTGCTGAAAGAAAAACTTGGAAAGAAAAGAAAAAAATTGAAAGTCCAGAAGAGGTGGTCAGACCTTAAAAATAAAGAGGAAAGGAGACTGGAACGAATTCGTAGAAACATTAAAAAAGTGAGTAGCACGTGTAGTGTACCTGTGTAACAGATTCTGGATACTTCTACTTCTAATCTTGATTAGCGCTGGCTTACCTGAGGTGCGGAGTCTAACGATCTCCCCTGTGTTCGCCAAGAACCGCCGCAAGGCGGGGTGGGCTTTGCTGCCAGGAGTCGCAGGTTGCGGTCCTCAGGTTCGCCCCAAGATGTAGTACTGGAGACACTGGAGACTGGAAGACACAGCAATCCACGAAGAGCAGGAGCCAGGAACAGGTAAGTGTTGCTCTGACACTCAGCGAATGTCAGAGTGGGGTTTTTATCCTGACAGGGATTCAAAATCCCTGCCTCTAGGTTGAGGTCATGTGACTGCCTTCGGGTGCGGTCATGTGGTCCTGGATGCGGAAGTGCGGCTTCCGGACGGAGCGACGGGGATCAGGTAAGTCCGTTACAACCTGTTTGAAGGACTTTATGTATTTCATTCTAGTTTCACATGAGGCAAAGCAAACGCATGATTATTTTTTTGTCAGAAGGAAGAATTAACGGTGAGAAGGCCTATTTAGATACCACTGATGTAACACCTGTTATCAAACAAGAAAAAAATAATGTTGAATACCAAGATCTGAAAGAAGTTATACACAAAGGTATTTCAATGAACATGTGTAGACAACTAAATGTTTTGGGCACATACCTATACCGTTAAAATAACAAAAATGGCGCCTGTTTTCCAGAATCTATGGAGGTTAAGCCCCCTATTGCTGCGATTGTGCCAGAGGGACCACAACATAAACTGATCTCGAGCAGTGTGCAAGGTAAGCACATTTCTGGTGTTGAATTAAGACTTTTATTAACTTTATTACAGATATAGAAGTTTAATGGTAAACATTTTTTATTTTCTTGTTTCATAGATACCATCGTCATATACGATGAAAGTTCTGAGGGAGAAAAAAAATATTCTAAAGCTCCAGGAATATTTTAAAGAAATGAAAGGAAATGTAACGAACATCAAGAAAAAAATTAAAAACCTTGATAATACTTTTGTTGACATGTATATGCTGTTTGAAACTGCTGTGCCACAAACCAGTAGCACCCTTTAAGTGTAATACTATTTTTTTTCACTTGTCATATTCTACAATACAAATTTTTGTACTCTTTTTCCTGCAATAAAACTGTTGCCTTAACACTGTGTGTTTTTTTTCTGGGTATTTTACAAATATTAGTTAATAAAGGTTAATATGACTTTATAAGTTAAATAGTTTATAAAGGTAAAAGTTTATAAAGGGTAAATATGAATAGATTCCCAACATAGTATCGGAGGATTGTCGTGGATTGTCGGAAATTTATACATACTACACAACGGAAAGGAGATTGGAATGAAAATATTGAACAGTACGACCAACCAAATGAGGCGACAATCGTCCATTTGGGCAGACTTTCGACTATTGTGTCATTACACACACTGACCCGACTTTCGAACGAGCAGTCGTATGTCGACTGGTTGAGCCGATTATTGGACAAAAACCCTGTAGTGTGTACCTAGCTTTACATATTAAGGACAAATATAGCGTCATAGTAAAATACAATGAACTGATACAATCATAACGCTTTATTCAAAATTACACTTTAACTTAACCATTTAATTGCTGGTTTGTGCATTGCTAACCATGGATCATAGTGTGTGCCAGGCAGTACGTTTGTGTGGCAGTATCTTGGGCTCCTATTGATTCAATAGGTGGTGGCAGATCACAGGTGTATAGGGTGTGAGAGCACTTTTTGGGGTTGATTCAGCAAATCTATATCCTGTGTGATAGGTGATTGCAAGACTGAGTGCTGGAATCGTGTGTAACAGTAAATATTCCATGTCAGGGACGCTCGGAGTGTGTTCCTAACAATAGTGGGGTAACAATTGTAGCTATTAGTGGATAAAGCAGGTGAGGCTTTTGTAAGGAAGTAGCATTCTTTTTTCGTTTTCGCCCTACATTTTTTATTAATTGTATTATTTATTTTATAACTTTACCAAAATGTCATAAACTGCATGTGCAAAAAAGGGCTATCCTATATATTATTAGCAAATGTTTTTTTTTACTCCCATTTAGGAAGTCAATGGAGGTAACTTCATTGAACTCAATGCATTTAACTTATGCTAAATGCATTGAATGGTGTAGGCAGCATTAGCAAAACCATAACTTTGCTGCAACACTCCTGAACGCAAGCAACATCTCAAGTGAGTACGGGGTCATTTTGGACCTATTTTCATACCTTGTACAAGAGTTAAAAACACTAGTACACTGCACAAATTTTATATTAGTGAGGTTTTAGTAAGTGATTAGCTAAGAATCCATGGTAAAACAATCAGCATAGTGTTAAAGTTTGGAAAATGAATGCAAAGTGATTGTTTGTTCTAGAAATCATCTAAGTGCTACCATATAGATTAATGCAACTTTCATGTGTATAATAACATTTGTAACAAAGATATTTGCATCTGCAGCTATTTTGATTAAACCGTGCTATAATTTAGAAGATGTTTGTATCTATTAAAGTACATATGACTTGTAACTTTATCTGTTTACAACAGCTGACAAAACTGTTGACGCCTATAAATGAAACTTTTCCGGGTCTGAAGCTCAAGGGCCCTCATAAAAAAGTAAGTACCGTGATAATCCTACATGCAACATAATATCATGCTGTAACCTCTAACCAGCCTTTCCGTGACTGTTATAATGGTTTAAGGTGCAGGTGCATTATATATTTCTATTTTCACTCATCTCTCAAACTTTTTGGATCAACTCAATGTGTCACTAGTGTAACAAAAACTTTCCAAACACTTCCAAATTAATTTGAAGTATCTTAGTAGAAACATGTGCTGTTTGATGTATTTATGGTAACGTAAAAGTCAATTAGCCATACTTACCATAGTAGTTCTAGCCGACGGACCAACAGTGTAAGTGAGCTCCGTCTCTGCGCGATAGAATAGCACTATAGTCTACAGAGAGACATCCCTCTGAGGAAATTTAAAGGATCATTCCACTTTGTCAGTTCTGTAGTTTTGGGTGGAATTAGGTTAAGTATGTTTAGTCAGAAAACGTCACTTAGCTTGCACACCTGCTGTCTTGTGATATGGTGGGACCATGATGCTGCAAATTGTCCAGACTAAGGGCTAGATTTACTAAATTGCGGGTTTGAAGAAGTGGAGATGTTGCCTATAGCAACCATTTAGATTCTAGCTTTCATTTTGTAGAATGCACTAAATATATGATAGCTAGAATCTGATTGGTTGCTATAGGCAACATCTCCACTTTTTCAAACCCGCCGTTTAGTAAATATACCCCTTAGGCTTTTCTGAAAGTCCTAGTGATAATGTCTTGGTTCCTCCCCCGGGAGTTTCTCATTTGGAAGAATTGCAGCTCATGTGTGGTAGATAAATATATTCATTAAGGTAAAAAAAGAGTGAACATGGAACATAATTTAAAGATAAATAAAATAAACTGGTATCTGAAGACAATATATCAACTGAATGGTAAGGTTATATTTATTTAAGGTATGAAGTATAAAGATGTGTTGGGACAACATGTATAGGGTTTTCTGATTTTACTGCTTGTAAGCTCCGTTGGAATTTTTCATGTGAACAGACATTATGTATTTCCTTGTATGTAGGGTATTTGTGAGTTCCATAATGAACAAAACAAAAATGCACTAAGGGGGCATATTTATTAAACACAGGTGATAGGGCTGTTTTTTTTCACATTTATCTTATTTACTAATAAAATATTTTGGGGTTCAATATACATAGCCCTGTACTACTATGATTCCTGAGTAATCACGGATGAAATGTGTAATAGAATGGGATCTGTATACTGGAACTATTCTATATAATAAATCTCTCCCCAATTCATTACATAGAATCTCCTTGTGGAAACCGAATAATCAGGTAATATGAATTGAAATAGGGTGCAATAATGTAGTTATATGGAAAGTTAGGTCATTGCAAAAATAATTACAGATATATTGTAAAAATAGGTTATGAGGGCTAGGGCGAAATACCAGTGCGGAAAGTTTTCTGGTTTTGGTAAGAAAGTTTGCCTGGGAATGTTTTTAAATGTTGACAGCCATGCATGTGAATACATAGTACTAAGATATTAAATAAAATGAATGGTATCCATAGAGGTGAAATAATGCCAGCATTCTCTAAGCCACCATTCAACAAGTTTGTTTGTCAGCGATTTGTATCTTAACTTATTACATTTTATTGTATATAAACTGTTAGTCTACTGTTTGCTGGTAGTATACTTCTATGTACAAAACACTGTTATGATTGCCTTTTTCTTGTTTGTAGGTTGCCATAAACTCCAGGAGCGAATTGGGAACTTAAAGTGGCCCTGGAAAAAGTTCTGTAAGTGGCTTCAGTGAGGAATTCCTGACCAGAATTGTTTTAAAACCCCTTTAGTGCATGTATTAATGTGGTTTTGAGCATGATATATCAGATCCATAATGTAAAAAAAGTTTACTATTAAGACACAACAAAAATTATTAACATCAGAAAATTGTGCTTAGATGCCATCCTTTCGTTCAATTATGTGTTGTTGGACATGATTGTGCCTCTGTTTACCCATGTCACTTCTCCAGCAGTGGTTCTGCCTACCACATTGTAAACTCCAGCAGAAGAGGAGGAAGGATTGGAAGGTAAAGTTGGTTGTGGGGCAGATGGCAGAAGAAAGAAGAGGAACATATGGGACAAGGGCCAAAGGGAGACAAGAAAGTGACAGGCAGCCATAATGTTGAGACTGCGGGCAGAAACACATGGGGTGCGATTAGTCCACATACAGAATTGGAGACAGTGAGACAGACACACAAAAGTGGAGAAAGAATGGGACATACACACAATAAGGAGACAGGGAGACAGAGATGCAAACACAAAGGAGGAGGCAGAGGCAAACATGGGGAGACAGAGGTAGAGAGAGAGGTACACATACAAAAAGGAAGACAGAGAGACAAACAAACAGGGGGAGATAGACAGTAAGGGTGATAGAAAAAACACACAGAGGGTGGCAGAGGCCCGTAGACACAAACAGAGGGTGGAAGGGAAAACTGAGTCAGTGGTGAGCAGGGGAGAAGAGGGGAAGTCAGGGTAGGTGGACAGACGAACATAGAACAGATGCAGGCTGGAAAGAACCTAGGCACATCTTCCTCATATTCACTAATGGAGCCTCCTATTAAGAATGATTCTCCAATTTAAATATTTAAATGATCAGGGCACTGGGAGGTCACTGGCCAGATTGTTGACAGTGGATTATACAGCCATGTCATTCACAATCACAGTATTGGTCCTGCAGGAAGCCCTGTATGACTAATAGCATGTTAATGAATGACACAGTCTTTTGGAGTCCTGTGGGACCAATACTGCTTCAGTGAATGACACAGTTGCACAGGCCACGCATGGCAGCTTTTAGCTATATCCAGCTGCACCAATAGAATATAGGGAGGTAGGTGGTGGCTTAAATAGATTGTTACTGCTCTAGGGGGCCACACTAGACCACTGGGAAGAGTGCTGGTAAGGTCTATGCCAATCCGCCCTGCTCAAATCCCAGTAAAGTATTTTCAAGTTGTCAATACATGTTATTGAACTGTAAAGTCACTGACATCATTGTCCTTAGCAATAAAGATTATATTAGCTACAAAACATATGCTTATTAACATAAACAAGGTATCAGCTGGAACAGTGACTTTGACATGTAGTTAAGAGTGATAAATCATTCTCTTTTATTGTGTTAGATAAGATAAGGGGAAGACCTCTAAGCTTTCTATTTCTGAATCCATAAACATAAGTTTCTGTTTCCTTCTCAAGAAATCTGTGTGCATGTGTTTTTCAGTTTACTGACATTGATTCCTGTCTACTGAATAGAAAGACATCTAAGAGACATGTGAAGGGTCCAGTAACCATACAGAATAGTTCCTGGTTCCACTATCATTTTATAGTGAATACCAACAGGTCTATTACTAAGAAATGGCGATAGGGCTGCTTTTCTTCCGCCCCTTCTTGCAACTATAGAAAACCACCTAACGCCATGATTTATCATTAAAATTTCAGCAAGTCAGCTGAGCGACACTCTACTGCCTCAATGATACTAGCTGGGAGATGTGCGCATACATGATCTGGCTTACTGGTTCATACATGCGTAGTGGAACTAAAAGACCAGGCTTAGACTTGGACTTCCACTTAGTGGACAAAAATCAATAAATAAAATAGTAAAAAAAGTATATATACTTTATTCTAAGAATAAAGCATTTTTTTCTGATGATGATAACAGACGAAGTATTCTAGTGGCATTTGTAATCCTTGTAAAATAGGCTTTCGTCATTTGGGGCTCTGCTATCTCCAGTGATGACCTTTTGATAGGGCTTTTCTGAGTTTGATAAATAGAGCCCCGTGTGTTAAATTCCAATGTGCTTTGCACTCTAGCATTTGTGAAAGCAAAGCTTCTGACATCATCATGCAATGTTACAGGGATTTTCATTTAGGGTACAAAGGCCCTGATTAGCTTTACAAAGAGTCACAACATTGCTCTTGCGCCTACCTCACACTATTAGAAAAGTATATATATATATATATATATATATTTATACACAAATACATGGTTCACTAATTTATAATTGGCACACTTTGATAATCATTCTATCTTGCCATCTTTTTGGAGACATCTCATTGATTATATTTTATCAATTTGGGCTAGAGGTAAATATATCTTTTTTAAATGTGTCCAACAAATATGGGACCTATAGACCCCTATCAAATTAACATATAAATTAAGGGCTTCATTTAGAGTCGGGAATAAATCCAGCTAGGAAACAGAAATCACCCAAGTTGTATATAATGCAACTTCTCCTCTCCCTTGGTGTCATTTTTTTAAGATGGAGAGGACAGGTAGTTTGTTTGTTATTTTCTGAATGTAGTGGCTTACCTGTGTTCAGATGTCCCAGCGACACACAAAAGTGCCGTCCCCTGCACTCTCCAAATAACACTGCTGGCCACCGCTCAATCCTCCTGGATGAAAAACCACCAGGAGAGTTGATTGATTACTGTTCAGCCTGACACACTTGGAGTAGACCAGATGACCAGAATCTTTCTGGGACAGAACTTCTGGACTGCCAGCAATATGTAACCTGAGCCCACCCTCAAGCAACCAAAGAGCACACTTCAGGGCCTGTAGAAGGGGAGAACTATAGTAAAGCTCAGCAGCGTTGTGTCTGAGGAGCCTGATTAACCTTTATTTGCGGATTGTGAAGGGATCTTTTGTGCAGCATGCAATTCCCAGTCCAGATTCTGCTTAAACATATATATATAAATCCATGGGGATGAATGAAATATCAACCTCCACTGCATTTCAAAACTCCTTGTTTGAGAAAAGTATTAAGAAGAATAGAGTTTTCCCTGTACATCAAGTAGTAAAGGACTTTGAGGAATGGGATCAGTTGGAGAGATGTTAGTCTAACCTTAGGAGATTGGAGTGCCATAGGAGGACGGAGCAATAGTCAGTCTGTAGGCTAGGGCCATGATTCCATTGAAATATTAAGGTCCTTTGTGGGACTACTTTGAAGTCAGGTGTGGCCATGACAACAGTGTCAAGTGCACTCAGATAGATAGTTTCTTGACACAATCAAGATAAAAATAATATACAATAGTTGCTCAAGACCACTGAGATTATGCAGAGAGGAATTTAGCTCTTTTGTGAGGCATCATTGGATACCATTACCTTCCCAGCCAGAACTATAGCTTCAGTGACAGTAGCTAGAAGAGCTCTCTGGTTGCATCCATGGGCAGTATATACACACTCTAAGAATTATTTTGCAATGCTTACCTTTGAAGGTTTGGGCTTCCTCAAATAGAGCTAATGGTAACAATTCAGAACACGAAAGTAGCTAAATTCCTCTTTTGCTGCAAAGTTTCAGGAACAGAATGGATAGGCGCTCTATCTATTGCATGGACCTTTCAACTAGGGCATGTGTTCCCTCCTTTCCTCTCATAGCTTGTACCCTAAAAAGGAACAAAGGAAAAGTGAAGTCAGAGGTCATAGAAATTCTGCCATTCTGACCACAATGTCCATGGTTCGCAGTAGCTTGGGAGATGCTTCTAGAACACCCTGGGCCTCTATTTCTTTGGCTAGATCGCCTACACCAAGGCCCAAATCTTCCTCCAAATCTAGAGGGGCTAGCTTTGATGGCATGAAAAGTTTGTGGTTAATGTTGAAACATAAGGGAATCTCAGAAAATGTAATTGACATTCTTCTGCAGATGAGGAAACAGATCTTTTCTACAGTATTATAGAATTTGGAATAAGTTTATCATGTAGTATAATCTAAACTGGAACCAGCCTCAGCCAGTATCTGTAATCCTATGGACTTTCTTCATGATAGCATTAGCAAAGGTCTAGGTCTCTCGACTTTGAAGGTTCAGGTGTCTGAGTTTAGTGTATTTTGAACACTAAATTAGCTTCAGAGGACCTTAATATCCATTCTTTCTCAAACAGTTCATGTTAAATGCTTCATGGCACCATGGCAATTCAATTTAGTTGTGGTCGCTTTAATATCTGATCCCTTTGGACATTGCAAGAGATCTCTTAGGTGTCTAACAATTAAAGTAATGTTGGAAAATACTTCTGCCTGTAGAATTGGAGAACTACAGGCTTTATGGTGCACCTAGCCCTTTGTGAATGTCTACATGGACAGAATGGAGCTTTGGACAGATATATCCTTTAATCCAGAGATTATACTTCCATCTTTTTGTCCGAGTGGCGGATCTAGGTGGGTAGAGGGGGCCATCGGGGAAATCCCCCCCCCCCTCATTAAAGGGACATTCAATCTGCAACCGCACGGAGGGGGCAATTTAGCCCTGCCCCTGTTTTAACTTCTATCAGTGGGCTGCTTGTGGTTGCACGCTATGTGCAGGTCCGTCTTGGTAGAGATAGGCAGACAGAGAATCCTGCCTGGCAGCTCTCATTGTGTTTTCAACATGTTGGCTAGTGACCAGTGACAGCTGCTCATACTTCCATTCCAGTTGTTGCCATAGCAGCCAGGAAGCTTTTGTATTCTCCCACCTCAGCCATCTGACAGGCAGCAGGGGCATGCAATTGAGACTGCAGTCTCCTGTAATCTGCTTGGTGTGTGACCTCTTCCCCTTCTGATATGCTGCTATTTGATCTTTTGTTACCTAACCTTTGGCTTTGTTTCCTGAACCATTCTCATTTGCTACCTGCTTTTAACCCTTTAGCTTTGTACCTGGACTATTCTTGCTTGCTTGGACTCTACTTGTTTGCTTCTGACCTTTGTCCTTTTGGCCTGTCTCCAGTAACTTCACGCACTCACTCCAAGAGTTCCGCTCCAGCCTCCTACTTCTTACTACCTGTCCCTCTGTATAAGCTTTTACAACTCTGAGTGTACCTGGAGACATTCGAGTACCTGTGAGAATATCCATCTTTATTGGAAAGGCGGCTGATAAAGGTGAAAACCTCTGCTTCTGTTCTAAAAGCTTATGCAGGGTTCGGGGGAGCCCTAACATATATATTGTGACAGGTTAAAGAAACACAGGTGGAGGACATATGTGTGACAAAATAATGGTATTTTAATTTTAATTTTAAAATTTTATTTTAGTTATGAATTACTTTGCCACCCTGACAATATGAGTAAGGTAAAAAGCAAGAAGGTGTTTGTGTATGCATCACCAGAAGTGTGCTTGTTGTATGTATATATATATATATATATATATATATATATATATATATATATATATATATATATATACACTACTACAAAGGTTAGATAGAACCAGGGATGGGGGGTGAGTGGAGAAAATGGGGGTGAGGGAGTTGCAAGGACATAAATGTTGGGTGGATGCTAATTTAAAAATGGGGGTGGGGTGAGAGAAGGAGGGAGGGAGCCCTGCCTGCTACATATTTACTGGGCACCCAGTTTCTAGTGCAAGACCATCCTATGTTTAGATTTCTACACAGGTGTGACCTCCTAGACCTTAGATGACCTTATTATACTATACCAGGCCTGTCCAACCTGCGGCCCCCCAGATGTTGTGAAACTACAAGTCTAAACATGCTTTGCAGGTAGACAACCAGTTGATAGCTGGAAGGGCATGCAGGGACTTGTAGTTTCACCACATCTGGAGGGCCGCAGGTTGGACAGGCCTGTACTATACTGTACAGTGATTAACTTGTTCAAAGCAATGACCCTTCAGTGCGTGTGTAATTGAAAGAAACTGGAAGGGAAAGTTTTGAAATAACAACTCCGTCCATTTTTATGCTTAACAAACAGTCAAGAACTAATAGAAAATGTTGGTTGTCAGCCATTAAATCCATTAAATATAATAATGAAGATACTTGCAGACAACGTCTTTCTGAGGACACATGAATAATGGTGTACCCTATATATGATTATGAATGCCATCTTAGTAGATCCATGTTTTAAAAACAAATCAAGGGTAGCAGGTGTTTTCACTAAACCGAGGAATCTATTAGTTAGTGTGGTGGTCGTTTCGGATGGGACATCCTTCCCTTACCTCCAGACACGAGTCAGGTTCTTTTCTGTTCGGATATCCGGTGGTCAGGAGATAAGTACTTCAATGAAAGGGACAAGGATTGGTCAAACAACTTGGGTTTATTATATATGCGGTAAGGATAGTTTTGGTACCACTGACCCCTTCAGCTCAATGGTAATGACAAAATAATCATTTGATCAGCATAGAACACAATAGCATTTAACATATAACATTTTCAATATCAATAAATCAATTCTTAGGTAAATCACATAACATTAACATCTATCTAACACATTTGGTGCACCAATATTATCCCTGGTAACGTTACCATATTTTACACTCAGTCCTGGGCTGACCTGTGCACAGGAATTTTGTAGTGTTTAAATGTCCTGCAGAGGTTCCAGAAGGGTTAACAGTCCCGATTAACTCCCTGTACTTTCTCTCTAAAGGGTAGATGTTAAAATGTAGGCAGTATTAAAGATTATAACAAAACACATGACTGTTACTCAATTCAGTCACAAGATGGCGCTGTTCTCTCATCACTCTTCCCTGTGACGCTGGGGTGTGTGCAGTACACTGCAGGCTAGGATTTTACCTTGAAAAGGTTCTGCAGTTCGTGGAAACTGTCTTGGACACCCCACTGTGTGTCCCCAGCCGTTCTAAAGCCGTGTGTGCTGGCAATGCCATCAGTTCCAGCAGCAGATCAGTCTCTCATGTCAGCTTCCCCTTTCTTGTTGCTATATCACACACACCTCCTTCCTGCACATCATCCTGGGTACGACTTTTCAGTTCAACTATCAACTGTCAACTGTCATTCCCACTGTGTCTTTCTCAGCCTCTAGTAACCCCTTGTAGCCCTGCATTTTAAAAGCGTTTATGCACTTCCTCTGTGCTGTCAACAGGGCTTTGGGGCACCACATTAGCACTTAGAAACTACTCAGTTATTATAAATATGAAGAATAACTCCAAATCTGTCACGTCAGTTAACGTATTATATCAGTCTACATTTTTTGGAGACTGCTATGTATAACGGCTGGCAACATTTTCCGAAAGCCCTTATGTTAATCACTACCACCATGTAATACTACAATCGCCTTGTTAATGCGGCCACCATTTCCTTATGGCTCATTTCCTGGAGACATTTGTATATAGATAGTAAAATAACTTTTATATTGCTAACTTTCCTACCAAATGATGATTAATAATGGCTAAATTATATGAATATATGTAAAAGATGTAACACCTTACAAATTTATTTTAAAGAGGTCCCAACATAAAATATGGTAGCTATGAATCAGTCTAGAAGCTATGCCAGAGAGTACAAGCATTAAGTGCTACCATTAGGTGAACTAACGCAGGGTAATGCAGAGGTAGGTACAATAAAATCATGCACCTACACCATTCAACAGGCTGCCGAGGGCAATGTAACTGCTTATAATATTTCTTGACAGGTGCAATCCATTTGCAAGCCGCATAAAAGACTAACAAGTGACTATGAGAGGCACGCAGCAGCTGTGAGAGCTAGTACATCAGGTCATTTTGCTGAAAAGCACACTTTCACATATTGTACTCTTGCCACTGTGTTAGATAATTGATAAAAACAATGTTTTACTTAATCATTATAAAAGCATTTAAAACACTATACACATGTTTAAAAGACTCAGTATACAAATGAATTATAGGAGACACATTCTGTAGCAGCTGATATGATGTATTTCCAATATTTGTGCTGTCTGTATCAGGACTAGCCAAACTAATTTTATGTTTGTTTTTTTTAACATAAACAAACATTTGATTATAAATTTTACAGGTGTTACACAAAACTCACCTTTCAAAATCAACAGGTGGAGGCAGAGGTGGAATACAGGTGAAGATGGCTTAAGTCAAACAATTTTACAATGTCAGTGTTTGTTTCATTCCATGGTATCATGTCTGATGTCTTGTGTTTAAAGTTAATTATTAAGTTTTCTAAACGATATAAAACTCTATGGAATGCTAATCTAATTAGATTAGCGAGAACACGCTGCATATCATGTTAGTTTATCCGAAAGGAACAATTATAATATAAAAGGACTTACGCTATAGGAATTCTTTAACACAGCTGAACACAGGCTCCTAATAGAGAACAGATATCAAGACACTAGGTGAAAACTGAGCGTTATACTCAAAGCTCTATATTATCTATTTAGTAGTGTCTGATATCAAGATACCCAGTTATATCTGAGCGCTATATATCATAATATCTAATAGATTATCTTAAATCATAAATAGTGTGAGCAATACTATTTAGTGGTATCTGATATTTTAGATACACAGTGATACCTGAGCGCTACAAATAATTGACCAATTTTAGTCCTATATTAATCAGGGGGAAGAGTTTAATCCTCTCACATACAAAGTATGATATAGGGGAGAGGCGACCTATGTATGTGTTATCATAACATAGTCTTTACATCATAAGTCACCAATGTAGTACTGAGGTCTACCCCTAGGAGTGAGCAACTGGGTTTTGAGAGGAGAGATACAGTGGTATTAACGGATACATAGTGTCTCATTGCTTATATAGACCCATATACAAAGGAAGGTCAGATTCAGTATAAAGCAAGATCTACATATTCATGTGTTTTGGGAACACCACAATACATGGTAAATGTGATAGTACTCTGGTTCTCTCTGAATCATCTATTATCATAGAAACACAGTGAGACAGCATAGTAGTTTTGTTACTACTTTTTAACAGTATGTACACAATGAATATTTGATAATCATATTCATTCACTCAGTGTTTTTATTATTTCGCTAATTGAATAATCATTTAATTCTAATAAAGATATTATTATTAACAGCATCTTATTCTATACTCATAATTAAAAGAGTGCCCTGTAGATACAGAACATAGTCATAAAACATAATAAATTGCAACAAGCCCACAGGCTGTGCAGAACTAGCACACACGCCCAGCTGCTTAGTATTGCTGGGGCGTGCTAATGGAGAGCTCGGCGTCCGGCCGTTGCCCTGGCAATGGTCGGGCCAAGTACATGAAGTGATGTCCCGGTTGTCCTGGAGACAGCCGGGACGCCCGCAGAAGTCAGAGGAGAGTCGTGGCGGTAGCCGCGGCTGCCGCGGCTCCTACAGATATTAAGAGTAGAGATGGGCGGGCTTGCTTCCCCGAGAACCGAACCCACCCGAACGTCAGCAATTTGAGTTGGCTCGGTACCCTCACGCCTATTCGGATTCCAAAACGAGGCAAAACGTCATCATGACGTCGTCGGATCTCGCGAGTTTTAGGATGAATTAATAGCCGCCTCCACAGCGATCTAGTGTCATTTGAGAGAGTGACAGAGAAGGGTTAGGTCGCAGGAATAGAGCAGGAATAGAGAAGGAATAGAGCAGTATAGAGGAGGCATTTTTCCAAATTTACACTACAAAGTGTTTGGGGTGTTATATTCCCCCTTAAAAAAAACTATATTTGCTGACTGCTGAAATAGTAATATAGCAGCACAGTATATATCTGAATTTGCACAACAAAGTGTTTGGGGTGTCATATTCCCCCTTCAAAAAAACTGTATATGCTGACTGCTTAAATAGTAATATAGCAGCACAGTATATTTCTGAATTTGCATACAAAGTGTTTGGGGTGTCATATTCCCCCCTTCTAAAAAAAACTATTTTCTGACTGCTGAAATTGTAATATACCAGCACAGTATATATCTGAATTTGCACTACAAAGTGTTTGGGGTGTCATATTCCCCCCTTCTAAAAAAAACTATTTGCTGACTTCTGAAATTCTAATATAGCAGCACTATATATTTCTGAATTTGCACTACAAAGTGTTTGTGGTCTCATTAAAATGGATTCACAGCAGTATACATATGAGCAGGAGCAGCAAGCAGCTGTTGCCACCAGTCCTGATGGCAGTCTTCCCTGTACGTCATCTGGTAAAGCCTATGTAAAAGTACATAGTCTTTTGAAGTCAGGGAAAAAATCACACAAAAACACCTTTTACCGTGTTGAAAAGAAAAAGAGCTGTAATAGAGGAAAAGTTAACTGCTGATAAAAAAAAAATTGCCAACATGCCATTCTACACACGCAGAGGCAAAGAAAGAATGAGGCCCTCGCCTTTCTCTATTAGTGCGAGATCTAAAAATGAGGCTTCTTCTTGTAAGGTCACTCGTGACCAAGCAAGACCAAGTAATTCGGAGTCCAAAAGTGGTGCACAACTACTGTTACGTGTGAAAGCCAAGAAAACAGTAAGGCATTAGAGGAAAATGTATGCTCAGAATCAGAAATGACACCAATCCCTGAGGAGAGTCCATCCACGAGTGGCATGTGTAATCGTGACCATTCTGATAGTGTGCTCATAAAGAAGGGCCCTTTCAGCATTTCTGCTGATGTGTGCCTGAACATCCCGAGTATAGCCAGTGATACACCAATTGAGGATGCCACTTTGAAATTGGAAGAGGATGAGGGGGATGTTTGTGTAGCCGACGAGGCCGCTAATGAGGCTGTTTATGAGGATGAGGTTGTTTGTGTAAGTCCTGCACCAGTGGAAGCAGTTCTGGCACATGACAAGAAGAAGGCCATTGTTATGCCTGGGCATAAAACAAAAAAGCCACTTCTTATGTGTAGAATTATTTCTACCCAAATCCTGACAACAGTTATATAGCCATTGTAGTGTATGTAAAGCCACAGTCAGTCAAGGGAGGGACCTTAAACATCTTGGAACCTCATCCATGTAACGCCATCTCACGAGAGTTCATGGCAAGGTGTTGGGAAAAGCTGAATGTTATGGCAAAAAAATAACAACAAGCACTCCATCATGAGCTAAGACCCTTCTCTACATCCCGAAGCCTGCAATCTACACCCACAACACTGTCCTCATCAATATCCTCAGTAGCAATCGGAGTTAGCCCTGCATCCCACTTGGTAAGGCCCGATGACTCCTGCACTATAATTGATTCCTTTGAAGAATGTTTGAGCCTTAGTCCCACTGCTGCTGCTGTTGCTGCTGCTGGGGGTGAATCTTCATCCCATAAGAAGCCCAAGAAGAAGAGCACCAGTACTTTACAACATTTAACTGTGAAACAATCTTTTGCTAGAGGAAGGAAATATGACAGCAGTCACCCAGTCGCAAAGAGGATCGCAGACGCCATGGCAACTATGCTAGTGTTAGCTCTGTGTCCAATATCCACTATAAACGCAGCTGATTTTTCACAGTTAATTGATGTTTTGTGTCCCCGTTGCAAAATTCCATTGCGACACCATTTTTCACGAAAAGCTATTCCACAATTGTACCAAAACGTTCGTAAAAATGTACTAATTGGGCTCAAAAATGCCATTCTACCCACTGTACACTTACTTAACCACAGATATGTGGAAGTGGCCAAACCAAAGATTATATGACTGCGACAGCCCACTGGGTTGGTCATTCATGTTCACAAGCAGGAACAGCAGCAGCATGTACACCACTACGTAACATTTCTCACAGTCAGGCTACTCTTTGTGGTGCAGAGCTTCTTGAAAAATAACCGTGAGGTGCAGGAGATGCTTTTGGTGGACCGTAAAATTTCGGGACATTTCCGGCATTCTGCCACAGCATGTAGGAGATTGCAGCAGCTCCAAGAACAATCTAACTTGCCCTGTCACCAACTTAAGCAAGAGGTGTTAACAAGGTGGAATTCCACCCTGTACATGCTTTAGAGGATGGAGGAACAGCGCAAAGCGATACAAGCATATTGCACAAGCCATGACATTGGGAAAGGAGGAGGGATGTATTTCAGTCTTGCAGTGGAGAATCCTTTCTGTGCTGTGCAAGGTGCTGAAACCATTTGAAGTTGTGACATGTGAAGTGTGTTCAGAATCTTCCTGCTTGAGCCAAGTCATTCCCTTAATTCGACTTTTGGATTAGCAGCTTGATAAACTGAAGGAGAAGATGAAAGAAAGCAATTCCGCAAAGTATGCTGGTCTTGTAGATGAAATACTTAATTCACTTCACAATGATCCAAGAGTTATTAAAATCTTGAAGTCGGATCACTATGTTTTGGCAACTGTGCTTGATCCGAGGTTTAAGACCTACATTGATTCTATGCTTCCAAATGACCGAGATCTGAACAGTTGCAAGGAGCTATTGGTCAACAAGTTGTCTGCTGAACTGGGCTTTGGCTTGACAACGTCAACGTTTCTCAGGCAGCTGCTGCTTGGAAAAATTGCACTTTCCAAAGAGAAGAATGGATGACGCAGGTGGCAGACCACAACAGTTTGACATCTGTGCTGGTTTGAAAGATTTTACCAAAAAAGTGTGACCTCGGTCATAACTCCATCCAATCCTACTATTAACATGCAAAGGATGGTGGGGGATTATTTTTAAGAGTTAATTGATATGGAAATGTTAGACAGTCCCTTTCCATACTGAGAGGAAAAACAAGCCATTTTGAAACCCATGTACAAACTTACTTTGCAATACCTAGGCTGCCCACCCTCCAGTATGTACTCAGAAAGAGTATTCAGCACAGCCGGGAACCTTGTCAGTGATCGACGTAGGAGGTTACTTCCTAAAAATGTGGAAAAGATGATGCTCATCAAAATGAACTACATCTTCCACCAGGAAGGCCTTTAACGGCAAATACATCCAAGTACTGACACTTCTCTAATGGCGGATTCCAGCGGAGATGAATTAATAGTCTGTAATGATGATGTACACACTGATGAGGGTGATGATGATGCTGAAGATGATGACGACATCATCTTGACAGTGTAGAATTCACTTCACATAACTGGTGGTCCTAAGATGCCTTTAGGCCATTGATAGCTTGTTTAAGGAGGGCCTAGCAGGGATTAAACTGTATTTTTCTGAATTTGCACTAATAAGTGTAGGGTGTAATATACACCCAAAGAGAAAAGGTGCTTTGATCATTTTGATTTAACGTACAGACTTTGCAGGCTGCTTTTTTGTAACTTTCACTATAAGTGTAGTGTGTAATATACACCCAAAGAGAAAAGGTGGTTTGGTCATTTTGATTTATCGTACAGTCTTTGCAGGTTGCTTTTTTGTAACTTTCACTATAAGTGTAGGGTGTAATATACACCCAAAGAGAAAAGGTGCTTTGGTCATTTTGATTTATCTTACAGTGTTTGCAGGCTGCTTTTTTGTAACTTTCACTATAAGTGTAGTGTGTAATATACACCCAAAGAGAAAGGGTGGTTTGGTCATTTTGATTTATCGTACAGTCTTTGCAGGTTTCTTTTTTGTAACTTTCACTATAAGTGTAGGGTGTAATATACACCCAACTGGCTTTTTACTTTGGATTTTAATAGCTCTTTTTAGTGCCTTGTCTGGCACCCTGGATTGGTGTGTGTCTGATAAAAGCACACATCCCGGGGGGGTCAGCGCTCGTTAGAATTTGTTAGCTGTAGAATTACCTCACCTATCCAAGAAACAGGTGGAGCACCCATTGCCATATATTAACTGTAGAATTACCTCACTTATCCAAGAAACAGGTGGAGCGATCGATCGTTGCCATATATTACTTGTAGAATTACTTCACTTATCCAAGAAACACGTGAAGCGCTCGTTGCAATGTTTCCTAGATGTGGTAGAAACTACCGTGTGTTTGAGTCATTGCTCTGTTGCTTAACATCCAGCCAGATCACTGCAGTATTTGGCTGAAAGTGTATGAAAAGCATATTGTGACCTGTGAGAGGGTCAAAATTGAATGGAAATGACTGGAAATTAGTGTTAGTGAGGTTAATAATAATGTAGGTACAAAATAATATCTAAATTATGTTATTTTATCCCAAAAAATTTAATTTTGTTAAAAATACCAAAACAAAAGCAAACAAAACCAAAACCAAAACCAAAACACAAAGGTAATCCAGATCCAAAACCAAAACACGGGGATCAGTGAGCATCTCTAATTAAGAGAGTGTTCAAATGTTCTGTGCAGCTCTCAGACCAAAGTCCATCTATCTCCTATAAAATAAAAAAGCAATCTAAGGGCCATTTCTGGAACTGCAAAACTGCAAGCCAACAGTGCCATTTTGAAACATTATCGGCCTGACGCTGTGTTAAGAGCAAAGCAAAAAAAAAAAGTAAATTTGATCCTGAACAAACCATGTTTCAATGCAAGGTGTGCAAATTAATTTATTTGTTTCTATGCATGGAAATACTACCTACTTTTTGCACACAAATACTAGGCAGCTTAATTTTTATACTGTAATTTAAAGTTGATCTAGGACATACCCCCTGTCAACCTTAATGCTGTTTGTACAGTTTAAATCCCCACCACCACCACCACAGTGCAACCTGGTTTTGTTAAGGTGCAAACTTTGGGTCCCCTAGCAGGGGCTTGCTGCCGGCGGCTGCACACTCTTCAGGTCCGTTTGGCAGTGATAATGTGCTGCCCGGCTGCTCTGATTGGGTTTTAAACACAATCAGAGCAGCGGGACAGCACATTATCACTGCCGAACGGATCTGCACATACTGTGCAGCCGCCGGCAGCCTTAGAAGCCATAAAGGGGGCGGGGCTTAAATCGCCCCCCCCCCTCCCCCTATATCGCCCGGGGTAGAAAAAAATTCTAGATCCGCCCCTGGCCCAGGGAGCAGACAAGTTGGCGCAATATCATGTTTAAAAAAAAAGACCAGAGGAAGGAAGAGGGAACAGAATTAAAGATAAAACATAAATCAAAAATTGCAATAGGATCTGTGCAATGTGCCTTATAGTAGAACTGGCAATGTGATTGTATAGTAAAAGCACAATTCTTAGTATCTGTTATCTGTAAATATAGATAAAGCCGTAGTGTCATTCCTACAGTAGAAACATTGTACTGTATTTGTCATAGGCTTAGATGACATAGTATGATGAAAGAGGGACATATTGTGGAAAGAGGGGGGTGCCCTAACATTTGCTAAAGGGTGTTGGAATAATTATAAAACTCCATGCCCAGAGATTAAAAATTCCCAGTTACACCTATGGATCACGGTTTGGAAATCCTGCTCACATCCAATAAGTGGACCTTTGCTAGTATTGTAGATAATATGGACCAGTTTTTTTACAATTATTTGCTTCAGAAAAAAATGCTCATCAAACGACATAGACAAAGGGAAAAAGTACATTTTAAAACTAGTCTGTTATTCTGGAGGAAGTTTTTTTTTTTTTAAACAAACAAAACATTTATCCATTTATCTGTATTGAAGGGCGTTGGCTGAACATAATCTAGATCTAAATCTGCTAATCCCTGTGACAGACACCAGTGCAGTCAGTGGCAAGAAGATGTGGTATAATAATTATGGTGTTTTGCTGAATGATTAACTGAGCTATAACATCAACATACTGCACAGACCTGCATATCAGTAGTACATGGCATCTATTATACCGCTTTCATTCTGCCGCCCCGGCAATATCCCGGGTTTTTCCCGGGGCTTGTAGCCGGGTTTTTGCCGGGGCTTGGAGCGTCCCAGCTCAGAAACACCATTCATACTGCACCTCGGACCCGGGAATTTCCCGGGTTGACCCCATTCATACTGCACAAGTCTGTGCCCTGGCAATTTGTGGGAGTCATCACCAGAGCAGTTTTCATTGGCTGAAAAATGAAGACTGGATGCTGCTCCAGTGTTTAAATCCTGGCAGAAAAACCTGAACTTTGCTTCCTTTCACACAACTAGTATTTCCCAGACTTTGTACCTCTGTAATGTGGGATATCAGCTACATCAGACACCCAAATAAATACACAGCACTGCACTTTAATCAGGACAAGTAACCTTTAAAGGGAAATATACTCTATCTATTAGCATGATTTATATATATAAAAAAGTACAATAGTGATGGTCTGCTTCTCTATATATCTCCAATCATGTATACCCAATGGTATATTTATGTATGTAATAGCCATTAATAAAATTTCTGTAAACTGCCCTTCTTTTCATATGCATTCTTTGTATTCTCCTGCTTTAAATCCTCCAGAGACAGGCAGACAGCCAATCATCTTGTTTTCTGTGCAACCCGGGTTGAAAAACCTGGGTTGCACCATTCATAGTGCAGGCAACCCAGGTCCGACCCGGGAATTACCCCTCGATAAATCCCGGGTTGAAGACCCGGGTTTTTAGACCCGGGATTTTTGACTTGTACCATTCATACTGCACCAAGACCCGGGTCGTTTGAGCTCGCCCCGGGAAAAACCCGGGATTTTGGTGCAGTATCAATGGGGTATTAGAATGATCAGGTTAAAATTTAATTTCATTTTTCATGCAGCCTATACATTTGCACGATCATTCGAACAAGCGTCTGATTTTCTTTTTAGCTGCTCACTATATACTGTTCATAAGGAAAATGGTCTAAATATCATAAGACAGAGTTTTGGAAGAATACATACGCAGTGGTCTTATCTGTCAGTGCAAAACTTATAGAGGGAAATACATCATTTCATCATACTTAGGTTAAGGGGACTTTCTTCTTTGGGAAAACTCCCATTTCAACTCTATATAATTAAATGCTCTGTGTCTATATATGTTACATAGCGTGTACCAAACACAGACACTGAGCATTCTATTCCCCTTACATGGCATAAACTGACTTGAACACCTACTCATTTATATTTATATAACCCTTAAAATGCTAAAAGCAAAATAATTAGATATTAAAATACACAGTAAAGGACCACAAAAGCGAAAATGCAAGTTGTCTTATATAACCAAGGCACAGGCACTACTTTATATCTCCTGATCTATCGCCATCTGTGTTGTCCAGCGTTACTGACTGTCTTTCTGCCATTTAATCTTGGATGTCCTCTTGCCTACTCAAACTCAGTCTATCAAAAACAGAGTGAATAATATTCCCACCCGCCAACAGAAATTACTTATCTGACATTTCTACTTCTGTTGGCAACATGACCTTTAATCCCACCCAGCAAGCTCGCTGCCTAGGTGTGATCCTTGACGCAGAGCTATCCTTTGTTCCCCACATCGTGTCTATATCTAAATCCTGTTACATACATATAAAAAACATTTCCAGACGAACATATCATCATCATCAGTTATTTATATAGCGCCACTATTTCTGCAGCGCTGTACAGTGAAGTCATTCACATCGGTCCCTGCCCCATTGGAGCTTACAGTCTAAATTCCCTAGCATACACACACACTCACACACATACATAGAGGGACAGAGAGGGAGGCTAGGGTCAATTTGATAGCAGCCAATTAACCTACTAGTATGTTTTACACATATCTTACACAAGACACTGCAAACACTTTAACTCATGCACTCAACATCTCCCACATTGACAATTGCAATTCCTTACTTATTGCTCTTTCCCTAAACAGATTCTCACCCCTAAGATCTATTTTGCATGCAGCAGCTAGACTGATTTTCCTTGCAAATCGTCCTTCCTCTGCTGAGCCACTTTGTCAGTCTCTACATTGGTTACCTGTTTTCTTACCGTATCCAATATAAAATTCTTCTACTAACCTACAAGGTTATCAACAAAACTGCACCAATAGACACAGTGTCGGACTGGGGCATGAAGGGCCCACCGGGGAACTGCAATGCTAGGGGCCCACCAGAGGGGGTGTGGCCAGTCATCATAGAGGCGAGACTAGACGCTAGAGGGGGAGTGGTCAGCCCACGAAGGACAGCTAGCACCATAGTGTAGTATATAAAGAATGCAGTGTGTGTATAAAGAGTACACAGTCTGACCTGCCCCTTAGATTGGGCAGAACAGTCACCATAAATCGGTATTGTCCCACTAGACCAGGCTTGGCTAACCTGTGGCACTCCAGGTGTTGTGAAACTACAAGCCCCAGCATGCTTTGCCAATATATAGCAGCTTATTGCTGGAAGGGTGTGCTGAGACTTGTAGTTTCACAACACCTGGAGTGCCACAGGTTAGCCAAGCCTGCACTAGACTCAGAATTTTTGACAGACTGTCCTACCTGTTGTTGTCACTTTTACCACCTGCAGCTGCTGGTTTCTTTAGTTGCTGCTTGTCTGGATCTTGGAATGTTGAGGGCCCTATTTGGAAAAAATAATGGGTACATTTAGAAGATTCCAACCAGCCCTGGCATTAAATCAATAGGACCAACAATTAATACTTAGGCCTTCCTCCAGCCACAACATTAAAGTTATAGTATTCCCATTTAATAAACCTATTTCCCTCCCCCCAGACAGCCCCTGCAATAAATCGCATTTATGTATAATACGTATAATAAATATACCTATTTCCCGCAACCGTCACTGCCATTAAATAATTCATATTCACATTTAATTAAAAGCCCCCAAACCACCCCATCTTAAATTAAATTGTCCCACCTTCACCCTACAAAGAAAATAGCACCCATTATTTAGCTACCACCTACCACACACACATTACATTGCCACAAGCCCGCTGTGCCATCACACACACATTACTGTGCCCCTTAATCACCATGCTGGGCCTCCTTATGATCAGACTGCGCCCTCCATGCTGTTTTTGCCCCCCCTTCATCACCCTGTGTCATGCTGCTTTTGTTTCCCCCTTCTCCTGGCCCCCCTTAACTCTGCCATCATGCTCCCCCTTCACTCTGCCTTCATGCTCCCCCTCCACTCTGCCTTCATGCTCCCCCTCCACTCTGCCTTCATGCTCCCCCTCCACTCTGCCTTCATGCTCCCCCTCCACTCTGCCTTCATGCTCCCCCTCCACTCTGCCTTCATGCTCCCCCTCCACTCTGCCTTCATGCTCCCCCTCCACTCTGCCATCATGCTCCCCCTCCACTCTGCCATCATGCTCCCCCTTCATGCTCCCCCTTCACGCTCCCCCTCCACTCTGCCATCATGCTCCCCCTTCACTCTGCCTTCATGCTCTCCCATCATGCTCCCCCTTCATGCTCTGCCATCATGCTCCCCCTCCACTCTGCCATCATGCTCCCCCTTCACTCTGCCATCATGCTCTCCCATCATGCTCCCCCTTCATGCTCTGCCATCATGCTCCCCCTCCACTCTGCCTTCATGCTCTGCCTTCATGCTCCCCCTCCACTCTGCCATCATACTCTGCCTTCATGCTCCCCCTTCATGCTCCCCCTTCATGCTCCCCCTTCATGCTACCCCTCCACTCTGTCTTCATGCTCTGCCTTCATGCTCCCCCTTCATTCTGCCTTCATACTCTGCCATCATGCTCCCCCTCCACTCTGCCTTCATGCTCCCCCTTCATGCTCTGCCATCATGCTCCCCCTTCATGCTCCCCCTTCATGCTCCCCCTTCATGCTCCCCCTTCACGCTCTGCCTTCATGCTCTGCCTTCATGCTCTCTTCTTTCTTCCATTCCCTCACTTACCTTTTCTATCTGATTCTTTATTCTCTTCTGTCTTCTGTCTTCTGTCTGCGGCGCTCCTCACTGAATGTCGGGCGTGATGACGTCACGCCCGGCATTCAGTGCGCACGGAGCCAGCGCCGCAGACACGCAAGGTTTTTTTTGGTTTTTTTTGTCTTCAGTTACTCGCTCCCCCACCAACGAAGAGGGGAGCGATCAGGGTCGGGGCCTACCGGGGGATAGACCGGTCCCCCGGCGGGCCAGTCCGACCCTGAATATACATCTCCTCACTTGTCTCAAAATATCTCCCAACTCCACAACTCCGTTCTGCACAACATCTGTGTCTCTCATCCACTTTCATTACATCCTCACATTCCCATTTACAGGACTTTTATCAAGCTGCACCCAATAAGACTTTCCTCTGGTCTCCAAACCTTCAAGCGTTCTCTGAAAACCCACCATCAGGCAAACTTATAATATTCCTCAACCAACCTCTTAACCTCACTAGGTTACCCTATTACAAACATTTACACAATTCACCCAAGACAACAGCCCTCTGACCTCCTGATCAACAATGCTGTGTGACTGTACAGCGCTGCGGAATTAGTGGCACTATAAAAATAAATGGTGATGATGATGAAAATGATGATAAATTGTAGTAGTTGGCCTTCTCTCTTGCCATTTTATTACAAGATATCCCAGGATGAAAGTGCTACTTAGAGATCTAGCTTATTATAAACAGAAATTTTAAGAGGCGCAAATCTAAAAATTATAGAGATGCACTTAATACAAGATTTTTAATAAGATTGTAAAGTTAAAAATGCAGATAAAATATAATATTTTAGTCTCATCAGCTTAATTTTAATATATAAAATTAGGGTTCGGATTAAGGGCCTCATAAAAAATGACTGTAATTTTCATTTAAAATGCAGATGGAAATTGCTTTAAAAAAGACACATGCTACACAGGTATATTGAGCAAGATGCATCTACACTGACCGTTATAACTATCAGTTCGTAACTAACACTAGTGATCCAGCAGCAGCAAGTCTCCCATCTACTGACAGGTACACATGCTTCTGGATCTCAGTCTAAGTTAGTCGTATATGCTCCATCACGCTCCTTCTTCCACCCGTTCTTCAATCACAAGGGGCCTGAAGAAGCCACAAGTGCAACATGCTACTCAGTGTACATATGGCCGCAAAATTAGTGATTTGTGGGTATGTGCAGAAGTAATAAAATGTATTATACACGTAAAACACACACGAAGGGCATATCATTATCATCATCATCAACATTTATTTATATAGCTCCAGCAAATTCCGTAGCGCTTTACATATCTCAATGTTTACCCATTAAAATGCCCCTTTAAGCATTTCAATATCATGATTTGTATGGTTTGTAATGTCCCTAGCCAGGTATACCTATGACCATGCTAAGTTGTCCATTGGCAGAGAGGAGACCATGGGGTAAATGTATCAAGCTGAGAATTTCCCGGCGGGTTTGAAAAGTGGAGATGTTGCCTATAGCAACTAATCAGATTCTAGCTATCATTTTGTAGAATGTACTAAATAAATGATAACAAGAATCTGATTGGTTTTTCCAACCCGCTTGATACAGCTTGATCTCAGCTTGATACATTTACACCCATAAATTGCAGCCAATGGTTATGACACATGAAGAGCACAGATCTGAAGGTAATGGTGTACAGTGTGTATACACGAATTGGCGTGTAGATCAGCACTTGGTGTTTTTTTTGTCCTTGGTAAAATCACCTAGCTATGGCATAGTTAGAATTTTCTTGTAGTATATATCCAGCTTTAGCCTAGATACACACTACACCTATGTAACCATCCATAAATGACACAACAGGCTTCTTTTAGATACTGTAAAGCATAAACAGATTTACAGTATCTAAAAGAAAGCCTGGTGTGTCATTTATGGATGGTCACAAAGTGCAGTGTGTTTCTAGGCTAAGGCTGGATAAATACATCAGTTAATGTGTAGGCATCAAGGATCTGATATCTAGAAAGTAATAATATATACAGATCTCCAACAAAAAAGCAATATTCTTGCTCAGAAGGCTTTACCTATCCTTTTATGTGCTGCACAAACTAACTTTTTATTGCTACATTGATCCTTCTCTGTATCGGATCTCTGTATCGTTTCGTAGATGTACTCTGGTTGTTAATACTTTCTATTTCTCATAACTTGAAGTTTTGCATTTGGAGAAACTGGGTGTTACAGAAACAACATCTCATAACTTGAAGTTTTGCATTTGGAGAAATTGGGTGTTACAGAAACAACATCTCATAACTTGAAGTTTTGCATTTGGAGAAACTGGGTGTTACAGAAACAACATCTCATAACAACATCTCATAACAACATGGGCACAACAAAAGCGAAAGTGCAAAGTCGTCTTTTTATTACCATACAAGTAATGACATCACTTTGTGATACGAAGGGTGTTCAATTAGTTCCTTTCCCAGCAGAGGGCGTGTGTCTCATGCATATATCCCAAGCTTCATGGAGTGGCTGATGCACCAGTTTATTCACGCTAACATTGGAATATGTCATGGCTTCTAAAGCAGACAGATTGGCAACTGCAGCAGCCAGGGGAGATGTACAGCTTGTGAAAGAAATACTCGAGTCTGGGGTAAATCCCAACGCCGTCAACAAAATTGGCAGAACACCCATTCAGGTAAGCGAAGCAGATACAATTCAATTATTTCTTATCAACCAATTTTATATAAACCATGAGAGAACAGAAAACGGTATCGGGCAGCCTTATGTCCTTTATTCCAGTTTAACTGGATTACTTAATATGTATATATATATATATATATATATATATATATATATATATATATATATATATATATATATATATATATATATATATATATTATATATATATATATATATAATATATATATATATATATATATATATATATATATATATATATATATATATATATATACACGCACACGCGCACTAAAGCCGTCTGGCATTACCTCTGGTATGGTGAGGGAATTTGTACTATGTTAGTCTGCTTAGAGTTATTTATGTTCCTTTACAGCTGTCACTAGTTGACATACAGAAAGGTGTAAAATTACAGTTAGATAATTTATACTTATGTAAATCACTGACACTTAGATGATTGATAGATAGATAGATAGATAGATAGATAGATAGATAGGTAGATAGATAGATAGATAATGTATACTTATTTAGATCATTGACACTTATTTTTATTATTATAACTACTGTATCTTGTTTCTTCTGGCTGCTCTGATACATTTAGGTTTGGATTACACTCAATTGAGAATAATCAAAATCAATTGCAGGACAGTAATATTAACAACTGATTACTTCCTTTAATACTAGTACCATCAGTTTAAAATGCGTCTTTCTTGCACATATTCATATGTTTAGAGAGTAGTATTTTTGCACGTATTTAGATAGTTGATTAGGAGATTACCTCAATTAAAAATCTATGAAACACGTTATTGTTCTTGGCACCTACAATTTACAATAATAAACTACAGATATTTAAAAACAATGTATATGTGAGTGTTGTTTAGATTATTTCTGACACGTTGCTCGTTAATTCGGTAATTTTAGTATATGAGATTTGGGGCTGAGGGCAGGACATAGTATCGAACTCACTTTCACGCAGACAGTTTTACATTGTTAAAATGAGGTTCTGTGACATCTTCTGTATGGTATTAAATATATACTATAAGATAAAACGA
Source organism: Mixophyes fleayi (assembly GCF_038048845.1). NCBI lineage: Eukaryota > Metazoa > Chordata > Amphibia > Anura > Limnodynastidae > Mixophyes > Mixophyes fleayi. Next base: position 262,680,093 of record NC_134402.1, read on the forward strand.
TAAAAGTTGACCCTGGAAACAATGGCCACAGTGTTAAATAATACAAGACAGTCACTTCCCATATTATATGAGAGTTAACAGTTGTTATTTTAATAATCTGAACACACATGTTTACACATTTTATATAGAGTGTACATCTACTGATAAATATGTGAGTTTAATTTATGGCCTGACGAGTATGAATGTACTTGTATGCGTGTATGAAAATGATAACTGATCTGTTCCTATTAAAACTATACTTGTGCACCAGATTTTATTATCCCGGCTAACGTTTGCTAAACGTTTAACATACAATCAGCAGTGACTGTATTTGTAGTTAACCGCTACTCCGAACTTTTGTCCTAAATTACTCATGATGTTTTAAGATTAATAGGCAAATTAGAACACTCTATAATTTTATGTGTATCAAATAATGTAAAGAGTAAATATAAAACAAGACTGCAAAAATCCCATCAGTACTAAACTAAATATTTAAATCTTCAAGGCTGTCTTTGAACGGCATTTCTACGCTCTGTTATTGTCATCCTTAAATTTATGCAAAATATATCCTCCTTATTAATAACATTTCGTATCTGAGTTAACTGAACCCCATTATGCGGCATCATGAGTATTAAAATCATGACTGTAAATAACTGAGGTGTGTGGTTTAGAGGGCATAGTAATTTACCGATAACCAAAATTAATTGAGAAAAAGGAAACACATGCCCAGAGAAAATAATTGAAACAGTAATTATGTCTATAGGGCACAACACGGGAGTCTTGGAAAATCGTACTCAAGTATATATATATATATATATATATATATATATATATATATATATATATATATATATATATATAGATAGATATATATATATATATATATATATATATATATATATATATATATATATACATATATATAGATAGATATATATATATATATATATATATATATATATATATATATAGATATATATATATAGATAGATATATATATATATATATATATATATATATATATATATATAGAGAGAGAGAGAGAGAGAGATATATATATATATATATATATATATATATATATATATATATATATATATATATGTATATATATGTGTATATATATTAGCCAGATACAAGCTTAAAAGTATACAGCAATGCAAATGTGAACTAATCACAAAGAACCAGTAAGAGTACATGGTGAGTGTCACGGGTGCTACATCATATATAGCAACCCTATATGTTGGTATAACAATTTCCAGATCATTATCTTGTGTATGACCTTGTCATATTGTGCTGATTCAAATCCGTTTATAAGCTAATAAAAAAACATAGTATTTTCTTTAGGATTTCGACCACTATTTATATATTTTATATATGTTATATATTTTATAATGTACAAGATGAATAGGTTGATAGTACAATACTCATGTGGGATGCACTTGTATAGTTAGTTGCTGGTTTCCAGTATGATGAGTGTGTGTTGAGAAAATGTATCCATAAATTGTTAGCTTTGGAGTATGGGTATCTTACCTCTTTGTCTGTTAATACTCAGTATTATTTTATTAATGTGTTTATTTTCACCTGTAGAGTGCTGTCACTATATAAATACATTTAATATCTTCTCTCAAGGACGTTAGTAGTATTGAAACAACTTCCTCTTGTTGCATTGTTAGTCAGTACTGGGCCCAGCAAGCCTGTGGTTGTTTACAGACAGCTTCTCCTTCCTCATATGCATAATTTAGCTATTTATACTTGATTTTTTTCATGTCAATGTCAAGTACATTTAAGGGTTAAATTCACATATGAAACTCTAGTAATAGGTAATACAAGTAAATCGTTATATTATTTATGAATCAGTTCAATTATATATTCTTGGAAACTCAAAGGAAATGCAATTTTTTCTTCGTGGATTTTGTAGCTATAAAAAGCATACAGTTTCAATGTAAGACACAAAGTAAAATTAAAAAATGAGTAGGTAAGAATTGAACAATTAATTATTCTAAAACCACAAGTGTAATTAATGTATTGGTGGAAAAAGGAAAGAGTCAACAAATCTAGCCCATACGTGAGCAGGTTCTGTCCTTCAGAACAAGAAATCGGAAAACAAAGGTCCAGTTAGTGCAGTCAGCCAAGAACCTCCTTTATAAACAATCAATGGTTAGGAGGCACCTAAAAAACTGAAACAGTGACATAATATAGAGTACATGTATAATAAGACTATGATCCAGACATACACAGTGAATGCAAAGGGTCTACATGCATTTGAGGGAAATAAAATATAGATGTAAGAATATATATAATGTACATATAGGACCTCATTTAAAGTCGGACGCAAAGGCCGTTTAAGAATTGTAGGAGTGGGAGTGTGCCGCAGCTTGGTAGGGTATTATGAGTGGCAAATAACCCCAGTTGCATCACACTCTTAATACGCTATCGAGCTGCGAGCAGTTCCTGCAGCTAGCTAGTCGCTTGCGCCACCTAATTCCTGCCGCACAGCTTTAACCCTGTTTTGACGTGTGTTGCGTCTGCGCCTCACTGCGACTATGATTTATTTACATGGTCACACCTTCACAATTCCACCTTCCTCCCGTTCTCTCGTAGTGAGCCACAAGCTATTGCAAATGTTAATTGTGTCCAAGATACAGGTGGATATGGTGCTATCTGCACATGCGTGATAGTGTTTTTTTGTTGGATGCGCCTAAAACGGATTTTGCGTCCGACTCTAAATGAGGTCCATAATGTATAATATATAATGTTATAAGAGGTTAAAGATTATAATCAAAAGGAAGACAATTGGTAATGAAGGTAAAAGGTCCCTGATTTATATTCCACACTGAACCAGATATGCATTAGTTCCAGATAAGTAGGGCAGGTCTGGTATTGAGGTAGGGGATTTACAGTTAGTTTTGACTTGAATAAATCAGTGTTGCACCCATAGAATGTTTCACACACAGGTTAGAAACACGCTTAGCTAGGTATGTCTCTGTGCTTGGAAGTCACCATGATTTTGTGGAGGCTTTGAGTCTTAAGTACAGTGCTCTGGGTAATTTTTTTTAAAATGATTTACAATGGACCAGTGGAGATTGATGCAGATCTAGGTCTGCAGATAGTTGGCTAAACCTCCAATTTTGAATGCACAATATCTAAAGTGCCATGTGGTGCTGCTCACCTATAAGAAGTGTTTTCTTTCCTCTGAAGAATAAGGAACAAGCAGTGGCAGAACCAGAGGTCATAGATGAGAATGCTGGAGACTCTAGGATGTGTGCTGGGGATAGAGTGGAACATGGGTCTAGTCCTGTAACAGCGAAAACTGTGGTGATTGAGAAGGTGATACAATGACAGGTGTCACTGACTGGAACTGCAGAGGAGTCTGATAGAGAACCAGGATGTGATCTAAGTGCAGAGCTGGCTGTCAGTGCACACAAACCTAAGCAGCACTCAGTAGACTATGTGCCCATTAGATGCGAACCCGCCTATATATATAGGCAGGCAATGCATAAATTGGATGACACAACGCATGTGCAGTAAGAAACCAGTAAAGGTGTTTGTTCAAAAAGAGCTTGGTTTCTAGCAATCCAAGAATGTTTTCCACTCTTACGGCAGCACAGATATTCGGCTCATTGATATTAAGAGGAGTAGCTTCTCTCATCAAGACTCACACCAAAAGAAATCTCCCATTTTAGTTGGCCTTCCTTGCACATTTCTAAATTATTTATGTCTTTGTGGAGACATAAGTGGTCATGTAGAATTGGATCATATTTGCATTCACAACATAAGTATATATTATATCCTGTACTTTACTTCATATTCAATGCCACATGTATCTTAAGATACATGTATCTTGGAATTAACAACACCACCCCTTCATACATCTCAAATCTCATATCAAAATACTCTCCCTACCGCCCTCTTAGATCTACCCACCTGTGCCTTGCCTCGTCTCTGGTATCCATCTCTCACTCATGCCAAGACTTCTCCTGTGCTGTTCCCCATGGAATTCCCTACCACGCTTGTGACAGGATGGACCGCCTATGCCACCCTGTCTGTTGTTGCTGGGAACCGGCTGGGTTTACTTTGCCACCGTTCCCTTTCGTTATTCCGAATGCGCCCCTCCTGCCACAGTGGGAGGGGCCTGCTGCCATCACTGAGCTCCTTCTATGGCACTCAGAACCACGTTCCTTCTGGGTAACTGACGCTGCTAGCGTACCTCATTGCTGGTGTACCTGGGCTGGTACTCCTGACCTCTCACTATAGATCAGGGTTGCTGTGTATGGATTTTCCCCCTGGCCTATCACACTAACCAGGGCTGCATGGGTAGCAGGCAGAGCGGTGGTACTGGAAAAGCTTGGGTCCAAACCTCAGACAGCCGGAGAACAAATTAGATTTAGGGTCTAATCTGCAGGTCACAGGATTACAGCAATATTGAAGATGTTTTCAAGCAGCTCTTGAAGCAAGATATTTATTTGCTCTCACACTGGTGGAAGGTACCAGTGTGATCAGGTCATATGTAAATCAGAAGAATACATTACATGCTCAAACAGCTCATCTTTTATACAGTTCTGACAGGATGTATTCTACTTACACAAACATGGATTTACATGCATTGGAAAGCTAGCCATATTTACACTTATATGTGAAATTCTAGAAATGCTGTGATGTCCTGCATCTGGTTTTCAGATGCAGAGAATCCAGGATCCAATGTTAATTAAAAGTTCCTGCCTTCCATGTTGGACCTCACACATCAAAAGATCTAATTAGCACGGGGCCTTTCTTCAGACTGTTCAGAATACATATTCACACAGAACAACAAAAAAACAAAAACAATCCAGTTTCCCACATCACAATACACAAAAGGCTTTGTAAATAAAGGTTTATTGTATCAGATATATACATCAGAAATAAGCATATCCTATAACAAGGTTAAGAGACAAATGTTTTCCCTTGGTCTCAGAAGTTAAAGATTTCCCTATGTCAAAACATACACAATATTAAAAATAAGTGCATTGGCAATTTATATAAATCAGCGGCCTGCGCTATTTCCTTTAAATGAATTCATACCAAAAATTATCAGTGATCCAGTCCCAACCCTCATTCAGGTTTTCCCACAGTCTTCAAATTATTATACATTCTCTAAAAACCCATCTCTTTTTTAACCTTATCCATGATGATCACTAATATACCCTCACGGCTGTCCCAATCTCCACGGGAAGCCTCACTCGCTCCTTTTGTTTCAGATGTGCCCTCTTCCACTTAGAAAGTAAGCTCTCTAATGAGCAGGGTCCTTCATACCCTTTGTTTTCATGTCTGCATTTATTTTGTCTACATTGTATGTCCTTGTTTTATGTATGTACTGTTTTCCCTACTGTACGGCACTGCGGAAGAAATGTGGTGCCTTACAAAACCTTACTGCACTATGCCTATGCTTGCCTGCCCACTACCTCCCCCGTTCTAACTCTGTAATCAAAAAGAGACACTAGAAGAAGATACATCTCAGTCTGAAAGTAGAATGAGATGTAACGTTTGTAAAAAAATAAAAATTTTTACAGTTAGCAAACAAACTAACGGTCTACTATACATGAGCTCCAAAACCTTCAAAACTGAACACAATTTTTCAGGTGCGGGCTCACTGATCTCCTATATAGGCTTCACTACCTCTCTCTTTCTGATACTTATTACACTTATTATGCAACCTAGCATCACACTGGCCTTCTCCATTGCTTTGCTACATTGTCTGTCACCTGAAAGAGTGACTCATAAAGTGACCCTTTGTTCTTCATTATTTGTATTTTTGCATCATAAATACTATATACACGTTTTGTATTTTTGAGACCCAAGTGAATGATTTTGCATTTTTTGGCACTGAACTCTTGTTGCCACAACCTTGACTATTTCCATAATGTACCTAGTTCATCACTAATTTTGGTTAAACCTATTGGTGTGTTTGCCATGTTACATAACTTTGTGTCATCTGCAAAAAGCTATACTTTCCTTTCAACACTATAACTTTGTCAACAAAGAGAATTTTAAAGAGGGGCTCATTGAGTATCCATGGGGTACTCCACTGGTAACCGTTCCTTCTTCTGAATGTATTCCATTTACTACAAATCTCTGTCGTATATACTACAACCAATATTGTATCCACTCAGCCACCTTTGAATCTAATCCCAAACATTCTTACAAGTGTATTAACTAATTTAGTTAGTACAGTAAGAGATATACAAGAGATGAACAAGAGGAGAACAGGAGGTGAACCTTCTACCTGCAAACACTGCTACATGAAGACAACATTCTACAATCAGCGGTGACCTCTGATATCCTCCACCACCTGCATTGTCAACTGCCTGGACGCTCCCTGCTGATCTGTTTCTCATACTTATTCTGGCCTGCTGCATTATTATGACTTGTTGATTCCTCTTATGCTGCTTGGATTCCGACTTTTAAACCACACTGTTAATCCACTTAGATTGAACTTTGAACGGACTCCCTCTTGTCCTGTGGACTTATATAACCACCACAGTACACCTTGTATTATGTCTTATGTTATACTATTGCCTTCCAATCATGTCTTATGTCACTGTCTCATCTAACTGTTTTTTCTAAACACACCCATCTGGTATCTCTACTCTCCTTACTGCTTCCTATTCCCTGACATACTTTACATCTCTTCTTCATCTATTCTCTTTTTCTACCTTTGCACTCCTTCACTTTACTCACCTTTCGTGCTCTCACCATTTCCTCACTCCACTTGTAAGCCCTTACCATCCTTGATTTCTGAATTACCTTCAACTGTCTATTTTACACCTTCTTTAGCTTTATCATGATTTACTCCTCTATCACTTCTGTCCTCTCCCTCTATCCCCCTGCTTTCCATGTCCAATCTTTCCATATTCTTCCTCCTCCTCACTCCCCCCTCTCCATTCCCATCCCCCTCTCTATTTCACTCCTCTCTTCACTTCTCTCTTCACTTCTGTGCTTCTGGGCCCCAGATCTAACTCGCTGCCCCCTCTTCCTTATATTCCACTCTCCTCCCTTTCCCCACTCTCAGCGTCGGGCTGCTCCTACCTACCACCTCCCTCTCTTTCTCCCCAGGTAATCTACTCCCTCATGTCACTCCTACCTTCTGCCTCTCCCATTCTCAACCCCCATTATCTGCCCCATCTCCACTCCTCCCCTACGTCTTACTCCCCTGCCCCTCGTCTCCTGACTGCTGACAAATTCCTCATATTTCTGCTTCTCGTCCAATTCCAACCCTCTCTTCCTGTCATTACCCTCACTCCATATCATACTCACTCTTGCAGTCGAGCAACCCCAACAATCTCATCCACATCTCTCCTCTTCCCTCTCTTCCACTATCCTGTGGTCTCTGGAAAGCCAGATCAGTCTGTAACAAATTGACCTCTATCCATGATCTCTTTATCTCTAGATCCTTCAACCTGCTTGCCATCACTGAAACCTGGCTATACCCTGAGGACACTACCTCTCCTGCTGCTCTCTCTTTCGGGGGCTTGTCCTTCTCCCGCACACACAGACCTGGAGAACGGCAAGGTGGGGGTTTCGGCATACTACTCTCCTCCTACTGTTCTTTTTGGGTTCTTTCCCCTGAACCCTCCCTCTCTTTTTCCTCCTTTGAGGTACACTCTTTCCGTCTATTCCACCCAGTCCACCTCCGTGTTGCTGTTATCTACAGTCCTCCTGGTCCTGTCTCTCAATTCCTTGATCACTTTGACACCTGGATCCCTCATTTTCTTTCCTCTGACCTTCCCTCCCTCTTCTTGGGGGACTTTAATATTCCTATAGACAATCCCACAGGCTCTGCTGCCTCCACACTTCTCTCCCTCTCCTCCTCCCTTGGTCTCTCTCAATCGACCTCCTCTCCCTCCCACCACAGTGGCCACTCCCTTGATCTGTTTTTTTACACCTCGGTACTGTCTCCGACCTCATTAATTCACATTTTTCTCTCTTGAACCACAATCTCCTCTCCTTTAGCATCTCTCCACCCCTCTCATAGTCCCCGTCCCAAAGGTTACTCTCACCAGGCGGAATCTTGACACTGTTGATCCTACCACTTTCTCCTCCTTCCTGGGCTTGCTCCTCTCCCCCATCACCAATCTTTCTTGCCCCGATAAGGCTGTTTCCTTTTACAATCGCACGCTTACCACTGCACTTCACTCTGCCGCCCCGGCTGTCACCATCAAGCTTCGTCGGTCCCTGACGCAACTGTGGCCCACTAAACTTACCTGCTATCTTCAAAAATGATCCCGCAGTGCAGAACAGCTCTAGAGAAAGTCACGCACTCATGCTGACTTCCTCCACTTCAAGTTCATACTTGCCTCTTACTGTTCGGCCCTATCGCTCTCTAAACAATCTATCTTTAAAGCTCTCATTTCTTCCCAATCCTCCAACCCCCGTCGGCTTTTTGCCACCTTCAACTCCCTCCTCTCCCCTCCCCCTCTCCCACTCCCCCCCACACTCTCTGCTGTCGACTTTGCTACCCACTTCACCTCCAAGATTGAGTCTATACGTCATGACATCTCCCAGCAGTCCTTTCTTTCCACACCCTCTCCCCCCTCCATGCCCACTCTGTCCCTCTTCTCACCCTCCTCTGTGGCTGCTATCTCCTCTCTCCCCTCCCCTCCTGCTTGCTCACCCTCCTTCTCTTCCTTCACGCCGTTATCTGCAGATGAATCCATACCGTTCTCTCTTCCTCTCCCCCCTCCACTTGCCCACAGGACCCAATCCGCTCCCACCTCCTCTGCTCCCTCTCTCTTGAGGCCTGCTCCCACCTTGCCCACCTCCTCAACCTATCCCTCTCCTCTGGAATCTTCTCCTCTTTTTTTAAACATGCTCTTGTCTCCCCCATACTCAAGAAACCGTCCCTTGATCCAGCCTCTCTATCTAATTACCGCCCTATTTCGCTTCTTCCTTTTGCCTACAAACTCCTTGAATGGGTTGTCTATAACCGTCTCACCTCCTTTCTCTCCTCTCACTCACTCCTTGAGCCACTCCAATCCGGTTTTCGCTCCCTCCACTCCACTGAAACTGCCCTCACTAAGGACACTAATGACCTTCTCCTCACTAAATCCAAAAGACACTACTTCCTTCTTATCCTTCTTGACCTGTCTGCTGCCTTCGATACCGTTGACCATGCACTCCTTTTGCAAACTCTCAAATCTATAGGCCTATGTGACACTGTCCTCTCCTGGTTTTTCTCTTACCTCACCAACCGCTCCTTCTCAGTCTCTACTCATGATTCTACATCACCACCTCTTCCCCTACCTGTTGGCGTTCCTCAAGGCTCCATTCTTGGCCCCCTGCTTTTCTCCCTATACACCTCCTCCCTTGGTGTCCTCATCCTCTCCTTTGGCCTCTAGTACCACCTCTATGCTGATGATACCCAAATTTATCTTTCATCCCCTGACTTCTCTCCTTCCCTTCTGTCTCGTGTCTCCTGCTGTCTCTCGGCCATCTCATCTTGGATGTCCCAACGTTTCCTTAAACTCAATATTTACAAGACTGCGCTTATAATCTTCCCCCCTTCCAGGACTTCCCCACCTCCCCCCTCTCTATTTCTGTTAATAACACTACCCTCGTTTCTGTCCCCCAAGTCCGATGCCTTGGGGTCATCCATGATTCCTCCCTCTCATTCAAGCCTCACATTCTGTCCCTCTCTAAATCCTGCTACTTCCACCTTCGGAATATATCAAAGATACGCCCCTTTCTCACCATTGAAGCTACCAAAACCCTTGTTCACTCGCTTGTAATCTCTCGCCTTCACTACTGCAACCTCCTTCTCTCTGACCTACCTGAGTCTCACTTTGACCCTCTTAAGTCTATCCTCAATGCTGCTGCCCGCCTCATATCTCTCTCCCGCCGCTCTGCAGTCTCCCTCCAACAGTCACTACATTGGCTCCCCATACCCTGCAGAATTAAATTTAAACTCCTCACCCTCACCTTTAAAGCTCCTAAGCAATTCTCCCCTCACTACATCTCCAATGTCATCTCTACCTACACTCCTACCGCCCCTTCCACCCTGCCTGTGACCGCCTCCTCACTACTTCACTGATCACCTCTTCCCATTCCCGTCTTCAGGACTTTGCCCGGGCTACTCCCCTGCTGTGGAATAATCTTCCACGTTCCATCAGGTTAGCATCTACTCTCAAAGGCTTCAAGCGTCCCCTTAAGACTCATTTCTTTATTCAGTACCACCCTATTTGTGTCTCCCCCTTCCCTTTAGAATGTAAGCTCCCAGGAGCAGGACCCTCTTTCCTTGTGTGCTCCTTCTACTATTCCATCACCCTCTGTACCTCTTGGCCTGTTTCGCTAGCCCGGTTTTCTTTAGCTTCGGCCTACTTCTCTGATTTCCACCATTCCTTTCACTATCTGTCCCAGAAATAATCTGATTTGCTTTACCTTGTTACCGTGTTTGTATATATTTTTGTTCTTTCTGTATCATGTTGTGTCTTGGGTCTCTGTTTTCTGTATATGTAATGTACGGCACTGCGGACCCTTTGTGGTACCTTATAAGTTAAAGATAATAATAATAATTTGACAGTAATCAATGCGGGACATTGACAAAGGCTGTATTAAAATATATATACGCTACCGGTATGCTCCATTATCTTAGTCACTCAATCAAAAACAATCAGTCAGATTTGTTTGACATGATCTTCCCCCAATAAACACATGCTGTTTTGGATGTTGTAAATTGATGCATTTGAGATATGCATGCAGTGTTTCCTTTGCTCTTCCCACTAATGATGTCAGACACACTGACCTGTAGTTATCAGCCTCTTCTTAACTTCCACATTGTAAAACAGGACTGCACTTATCTAGTCCTTCAGTTTATGGCATAACCAGCATCCCTTTTACCAGCATCCTTATTCTAGGATGTATCCCATCTGGCCCCATTAAATTGTCTACTTTCAGATTTTAGAGTTTGGTCAGTATTCTCTCCTCTAAATAGACTCAGGTCTACTTTCTTAGTATCAGTATACCTGCTACTCAACTGATGTCAGCTTCCTTCTACTGTAAATACAGAACATAAATACTTGTTTAAGATTACCTGCTATACCCTTGTCTCTTTCCTCCCTCAGTCTTTAGCCTTACTTTCTTCATTTTGCTTTTAACCTCTCACTATATCTAAAAAAAAATAGTTTTGTCCCTTTTACTTACCGTCTGTGCCATCTCTCTAGTCTGAGCCTTGGCACATCTGATTTTGTTCTTGCCATCCTTCTACTGCTCCAGGTATACTACTTTATTATCATTCTTCCAAGTTGCTTATATTTCCGAATAGCAATTTTTTGCTTTTACAAAGCTTCCGAACTCATTTGTGAACCAGATTTTCTTTCATTTCTGTTTTTATGACCTGACTAATGCAAAGATCTGTTGCTTTTAAAACTGTACTCTTTACTTGCTCCCATTGTTCTTGCACTTCATTCAGGTGCCAATATTCTTCAAAAGAATAACTTACATGATTACATTGTCAGCCATCCTGAAATATAGATAAAGACTTGCCTTATATATTTATCAAAAAACATAGGAAGATACCCCAGATGAAGTTCCAGAGAAGGAAACATGTAGGGTTTTGTCCTCACGATATTGGTATTTATAGTCATGTCATGTTTTAGAGGGATTTTTATTGCCAGTGTGATATTTGTGGAACAGTTACACCTTCAGATCCAGACAGCTTCAAGTCTTCCTCCTTGATATCAACATCACCATGGACTCAGAAAAGCACTGTTTTGTTACTTTTTTAAGAGTCTTTAAACTTGTTCAAAATAAAAATTGGCTGTTTTAAAAGAATTCACACATGAGCGGCTGTCTTCTCGTTGTGTATTTCTTCCACAGATAATGAAGTGATTATAAGTGAGAGCTGAGCATCCTGCCCGTAGTACATCTATAGAGCATTTAAAAGATAAGTTTTATCTTTATTTGTAAAATGTATGCTGCTTTCATTCAATAGTTTCATTGATGGTACATTAATTACTATACCATGAGCGCCCTTTCTTCTTATGTTTTTTGATTCTAGATTATTCCATTGTGGGTGTGGATGTTTCCAAGAAAGGAGCTGCTATTTGCCTTTGAACTTTATTTATTTTTTATGGTGTATATGTATGGAATTGTTTATGTATTTAGTGTATATAATTTGTAGCACCGCAAGGAAACCAAGAGATTATGGACCTCATTTAGAGTCGGACGCAAAGTCCGTTTTAGGCTTATCCAACAAAGAAACAGACTTTGCGTCTGACTCTAAATGAGGTCCTATATGTTTATGTAAATAAAAAGATATAAGCTTACTGTAACGTACATTGCGAATCACAAACCATTGCAGTCATATATGAAAAGAAGTCAGTAAAGAGGATAGTAATCAGCATATCCAAATTTACAAACTGGTGGCTGTTGATCTCTATCTCATGGCCTAGCTCATCATAGAACCACCAGACTACATGTAGTAATCAGCACTGGATGTGAAAGTGGTATACATTTAAATAATATTTTAGTAATGTGTTTATGGCTTTATTTATTAAGCATTTAACATGTTTTCAAAGTATAGATGATAATCAACTGTGAAATAGTAATAATAATAATGATAATGGTTTTATATCTTGTCTTTTATACTGAACCTGAAAGGTGATGATGATGGGCTCTCCAAAAATAGCTCAGCTACTCATTGCTCATGGTGCTGACCCTACAGTCCCTGATCCTACAACAGGAACATGCCCTGCACATGATGCCGCCCGGGAAGGCTTTGCGGACACACTTCTTGTGCTTATAAAAGGAGGAGCAAGTCTTGATTTGCCACTGGACATCTATGGCAAACGTCCCATAGATTTGGCTTCTTCATCTGTTATACAAACTTTAAGGCTGCAAGGAATTTTAATACCTAATTTAAATTAATTGAAAATATAAATAAATATGAAATCTTTTTAGATCAGTTTCAATTTCTTCTGTGTGTGTATATGTATTGTATATATAATAAGTATGTATTGACTATAGCAGTGTAAGCAGTTTGGTTGACTTGTTAAGATTGGATCAGTCATGTGATTAGTCATTTATCCAGTTGATATTTAAAAAGGTGATGTCAGACTGTACCTAGCTATGTTACCTACAGTAAATTTCAAGATTTGTTTGTATGAGTAGACTTGAATCACAAGGTTCAAAATTCAAGAATGTATTCCTCTACAAGAATTTAGTGAGGCACAATTTCATTTATTTATTTTATTAAAAGGAAATAAAAAATGCAAATTTGTAGCATCGTCATGATAACAATGTCACAACTAAGAAAATTAAAATTTGTTTTATTCATTATTTTGCATGCAGTACTGTTTTCTATCTACAAGAGAAATGATTATGTCTCTCATTGATGAAACTATGAATATTCTCGAGATAATGTGTCATGGGTGGCAAGTGGCACAGCAGTTAGCAATGTTGTCTCACAGCATGCCATGCATTCCATTCTGAACAGGGTACTGTGGGCCTCATGTAGAGTTAGACGCAAATCCAACTCAAACAGACACTTTTGGCCAAGGACCCGTCTCAATTTGCACTCAGACTGAGACGGATCTGCCCCTTACACCTCTCTATGTTAAGAGAGGTGGAACAGGAGAGGTACTGGGAAGCTTAGCAATGGAAGGGCGTGTTCACGTTATTTACATGCTATGTGAGTTGAAAATAGTCATAATTATGTCTAGGAGATGTAACTGTTGCAGGTGCTTTCTCCTTGCTGTATTCAAAAAAAAGTAAAAAAATGTATTACATTTGGAAAAAAAAAAAAAGGCGTGCTCCATCCCCCAAACAGCTTAACCAACACTAGTACTGTTTTGAGGGGAGAGGCATGCTGGTTTTTTATTTTTTTTTACATTAATGTATTTATTTATCTGCCTTACAGGGCCACTGTGACTGATACACATAGGTGTATCATGCACATTGTCCAATCAGGCAGATAAAGTGGTATGTCTGTGCAATTTGCATAGTATTCTGAACTTGGAATCCGTGGAATCCTATGTAAATTACGGGATGCAATTTACACTTACAATTTAAGTGTAAATTGCATACAACTCTACATCATGCCCTGTAGGTGTAAATTTCTATGTTCTCACAATATTTGTATGAATTTGTTCCAGGTACTCAGTTTCTTCCCGCAATCAGAAAACATACCAGTAGGTTAAGTATTTCTGTGTGGTAGTGAGTGTGTTAGGGGATTAAGACCCCAATTGTGCAGGGACTAGTATGATTTATTCAATATTCTGTGGAAAGCACTGAGCAATATAAAGGCACTTTTCAAATATTATATATATATATATATATATATATATATATATATATATATATATATATAGTTTTTCATACAACTTCTGTAACTAACATAATTTCTCTTAAATGTTTTGGCATTCCTTTTTTATCTTTTCTATAAATTATAAATGTTAGAATTCAGTAGAAAAAGGTAGCTTTGATTTGCATTTTGTTTTATTTGTTATTTACAAGTTTTTTTTTTTGTTATACCAGGGTGTAGGATTTTGTGTAAGGGTGTTTCCTTTTCTAAGACATTCCTAGTTAATGTCACAATAACTAGGAATGTCTTCTGGTTTGATGCCAATTTTACCTTCAAGTAGTCAGATGTGCTCTATGGGAACAAATTGTCATACATCAATGCGTTTATGTTTTAAGTTGAACAAAATTGAATTTTTTTCCTGGCCTTGGTGTTGCAAAAACATATTCTTGTTCACACACCCATATAATATATATATATATATATATATCTATAATATAAATGTCTAGTGGCGTGTGTTAGTCTGTCTGTGTGTGTGTGGAAAAAATAAAACCAAGCTGCAGCGCCACCTGCTGGGCGGAGTTATACACTGACCTACTAAATTCTTAGTGTGTGTGGAAAAAAAAATCAGAAAGGGCTGAAATTTGGTATACTAAGATGTTTTTAATTTGTTAATTTAATTTGTTAATTGTTAAAAGTGTTTATAAAGATTTAAAAAATATATATATATTTCTTGAAGGAGAAGTGACAGTTGGGAGTGGTTGGTGGTTGCCGGGGGTGACAGTGGGGAGTGGTTGGTGGTTGAGGCCTGGGCTATGGCCCAAATGCATGACAAGAACCTTTTTAACACCTTAAGTAGCTTGATTTGACTAGAATGCATGAGTATCATGCACGGGTTAACTTGTATATATATATATATATATATATATATATATATATATATATATATATATATATATGCATTCACTTGATAATTAAAGACCTGATTGTAAATACACTGTACAATGTACATCAGTCCAAACAGTTCTCAGGATCTTTAGCTGCAACAAAAAAAGACTTGTGAACATGCCCATGCATGACTATCTCTACCCCCTCATAGGATTAAGAAACTGGTTGCACACTTCTGGCAAATTACATCATTATATCCTTATATTCTGCAAGCCTGGCTATTTTTCCTGATGATATGTCCTGAGAGGTTATGCAGAGCAAAAGGACTGTCCCACCACCATAAGTTCCCTTATGTAGGTAAGTATATTAAAATAAGTAAGCATTATGTTGTGTAGGGGGAGGGCTGATATACTGGAGCAGTGAAGAAATCCTTTAGGTTTGCTATGATTTTTAATCAACTCATCATCTTATGGGTAAAAATAATTACCCAATTTTCGCTATGTACACACTCATATATATATATATATATATATATATATATACAGTTGATCTGTCAGACCAGACGAAAATTTATTTTAAAGGATAATTCTAAGAAAGTTCAGTAATATTGATTGTTTCTTAATGGGATATTTTTGAACTATGCACACTGATCTGATCTCAGTGATTGTTCAAAACTATTCCATCTAAATGTGTATATAGCCAGCTTTACAATAATTGTATAGAATTCAAGATACAATATTAAACAACATTTGTCAATAGAATACAATTGTAAAATATAGATATTTATACATCAATGAAACAACATTTAAAGAAAGTATACATTATACAAAATTTTGAAGATTGTTTCCTTGCAAATAAACCGAATTAATATAGAATAAAAAAAAGCGTTATGTGGCATTACAATTTGTAAATTGAATATTAAAATTGTTCATTTGTCAACATTTCCAAAAGTCATTAAGAAATAGTTTTAGATGTTTATATCTGCAGAAAATGTGGAGGTAAAGTAAATAATCCGACATTTTCACTGTTCGCAATAAGTTATCGCAATAAACCGGCACAGAATATAGATAAATGTGTTTTCCTCCTGGGGATGCTGCCTGCACCTAGACAGAAACGGGCAGATTGCAGTTACCTATGAAAGGAGAGATAGGCGATAAAAAGCAAATACATGATTAGATAATTTGGAATAAATGCAAGGTTATTAAAGGCAAGGTTAATAAATGCGCATTTAAGTAGACGTGCAATATTCGGTAGGTAAACCTTCCTTTCATCTTCATTCTGCCAATACTTTCAAAAAGACGCCTTCCAACGTGATCGTTATTTACACGATTTATAATTTCATATAAGCCAATGTAAACTCACATTTCAAATCAAGACAGTTTTGTGATCTTCTTATTCCTGAGTCTTCACCGAACTTCGCCGAAAACTGAAACATTGTGTTATTAGAGGAGTCCAAAGAAATAAACTACAAATGAAGCTTTACATACTGGATATACACCATTCCCTGGACCTGATGGTGATGTAACCGTGTACGCTGGCTTTCCGGGCCTCTCGTCACTGTACCCCGTACATGTGAACTTGCTATTCGTAAGAACAAGGCATTGATAGCTACTCAGCAGAGGTTAAACATAAGAGCTGCTTGAGTGCAGTGAGGTGGGGGACATTTGGGACCGTAGTGGATCTGGTGAACACTGCATACCCTGGAACTAGGAATTCAACTTATATTTTATCTTTTTAATTCTTTGTCGAATTCACTCCTAACATTTTAGTCTTAGCTGTTGTTATACTTTAAGTCATGGGTGGTCCAAACATAATTCTATCCAAGAATTTCAGTCTCAAGTATTTGCCAAATATACTTCAACGCATCTGAGCACCTGGCTTAACAAAACCAGCATGACCACTTATTCCAATATATGCACATAGAGGGCAATTATCTGCATCGGAAATGCCCGTCTTTGTATTGCTCAAATATTGTATCCGGTGCGTATATTTGTTTTTTTCAGATATATTTGTTTATCTTATGCTAAAATGTCGATATTCTCTGCATTCTCATAGTTTACATAATGAATATAGTATGTTTTTATCCTATCAAAAAATGGAAAGTGCCAAAAAATGATATAATGATTGCGATGATGACTAATATACTCATTAGCAGCAGGTTTTTATATGACATGATTTCAGTAGGTGAACAAAGTAGCCAAGACGAGTGTTGAGAAGCATTCTTCAGCCATATTAGCTCAAAACAAGAAGTTAGTTTCCAAATCACAATCAGAGCAGCAGAGCTTCAATTTTTTGTAACCTACAATGCACTTCTATGAGCCTTCCTAAATAACAGTATTCATATGTACTGTATCCATAGTATTTGCATTTAATAATTCATAAAAATAAAAAAGGCATGAATCATCTTATTATCGCATATCATTTTTTATCCACTTCAAATATATGACAGTCTGGTGAGGTTGGATGCTGAGCTGTCAATTCGTATTCCTTCTCATTCTTGTTCATTTAGATCAGGGTGTGGACAAATAAAACAATAAACATATTTTATTTATCTTCGGGATCCTGATTTTACCTGTTCTCGGTACGCTCCAATGCATGCTGGTAATTGTGTTATTGAATGATGCGTTACCGTTCTGGAAAATACAAGACACATGCAATTTACATCTGCGTTTTAGATGGAAATTGGGTCCAACCCATAATGTCCTCTATGTACGAATTGAAAACAATGTGGACATATGCGTTTCATCAGTTCTCTGTGTACATTAGTACAGTTACACCTCTTGCCATATTATATTGCAACTGTAAAAATAAAACGTTTCTACTGTTTATATGTAACTAAAGTACTGAAATGTCTATGCTTGTTTGTACTCTTATTATAAAGTGCCCAATAATTCTCTTTACTATCCGTTCTAAACATGGTATATTAGAGGTGCCATATGTGGCTTTCCAGCTGTCCTTGAACAACAAGTCAAAACATACCACCCAATGAAAGCCTGGCAAAGACATCCTGAGACTTGTAGTTAAACAATAATTCACAGAGTCACAGGATGCCTAAGACCAGTAGCACACCGTAAAATATGTCACAATCAGCTATCTGCCCTATACATTTGTCAGTGTTACTTGGATAGCAAAGCAGATTTAGCAAATATACATCAAATATATATACAACACACATACAATTACTAAAGAGCAGGTATGTTTATTTCATATTGCTGATGCAAAATGTGTTTACAATTTCAAGCAATAACTGTGCAATACATAGGTTTATTTTACATAGGTATAAGCAAATATGTTCACTACACTCATCACTCTGTATATTAATCTCTGTTACGTTCTGTCCTTCTTTTCCCAATGACAAGAGGGAACTGATAAAAAATTAGGTTTATTTTATCTGCACCAAAAACGTACTTACACACCATCAATTTATATGACTGGTCTATCAATGCATGATTATACATATATTTATAACTATTTGCTTAATCTCGCTGCTCACCCTAAACTACCATCAGCTTTATAATTAGGAAAATTAAAAGAAAGCAAAAGAAAGAGAAAGAAAAGGAAAATGAAGTAAAAAGAGGAAGAAAGGATATACACACTGTAAGATCAGTGTATTGTACAGTCTGCAATGTAAAGTGTGTTAAATGGTAAAGATATTGCTGTTTTCGTGTTAGTAAATCCAATAAGATGTATAGTATGTGTGTGCTACATGCAATAGCATGCAAAGTTTTCATTTAAAATTTGCACCCTTAGGACCTGATGTTGAGTTATGAGCAAAGCAAAGAAAATAAGTAACTTTGCATCTGGGCAAAACCATGATCCATTAGAGGGTGAGGTAAATTTATAATGTAGGAACAGACATATAGCTGGGATATGGAATGTCATAGATGATCTCTCATTTCAGTGCTCCTAACTCAAAATCAGACCCTTAAACTGGATTTGCTCCTAATTCTAAATGAGGCCCAATGATGGCAACCATAGAACGATTCTTATACATTAGCCTTCATTAGCCTGCAAAGTAATATTAAAAACTAATATTTTATAGTCACTTGATGAATTATTGGAGATGACTACACATGTGGAGGACACATCATACACACTCAGGTAATACAATCACAATCAAATGATGATCACACAGTATCATTAAGTAGCAATTAGCTATTAAGGGAATGTTTATGCCCAAACAATGCCAGAAATATTCACCCATAATCTTACAGAAGTACCAGAAACCTGCACTCAATGCTGGGAAGATGTTTGATTAATTAATGCATGAGTCATACCTGGATGATGTTCTGATTCAATATGCTTTTGTCCCTCTTTTGTCCAGGTGCTTCCATTTATTTTTTGTCCACACCCTGCATGAATATGTAAAATAACACTGATGGGAATAACCATAAATACAGTAGAAGTCAACACTGTTTTACATTTTTAGTAAAAGTGTAACATATTTATGATTTTATTTCACAAAATAACCAAGACAATAAAATTCAGTCCTTGTATCTCACTGATCTCATGGATCTATTTGATTATCATCCCTGCCTAAATTGTGAAATTCAGCAGATTATTTTATTATACACCTATAATGGGCATGTTTAATTGAGTTTGAGAGCTTGGTCTATTTTACATTTTTCCTCAGCAACTTTAAGGCATAAGAAACGTTGTAACCTGTAGCAAATTAGAACATTGGGAATCTCACAACATCAAGGCTAACAGAGCCACCTGTCAATTAAAAGAAATAATAGTAACACGATATGTATGAAACGTGTTTTTCAACGTTTATACAGCCTATATCAATACTGGGATATGCGCGCATAAATCAGATCTCGTCCAAATTTCCACCTCCTGTTAAGCTGAATTGAATGGAAGTGATATTTCTTCATAATTTAAATTATGCTATGAGCATTTCTAGTATCAGGAGTACTGTATATTAAATGTTCGGGGTTAGCTTTGAAAAATCCCCACTTTTCCTAACATCAAAAAACGGTATACTGTAAAAAAAAATAATAATACTGGAAATAAATCCATAAAATAAAATAAGTCTTAAAAAAAAATAATAATAATACTTTGTCCCACATGTCCATTAATTATATGTCATTTTTCCTACGGTCAGCAAAAGCTGCTGGCTACCAACTACAATCTCGAAGGCCAAGTTTAAACGACTGTCTTATATTACAATTAATATGGACATTGAAATTCGTAAAGCAGTAATAATTAGAACTGAGTGTAGTTTATTATATATCATAACATAATAATACAACGTGTAAAAGATACGACTGAATTGATGTGTTTTCGGTAAATTCTGAATGCAGTTTTATTTTTAGCTAGAACCAAAACAATTATTCATTGTTTTACAATTTATATTAGTGTTTTTAGAATCTGACTGTTTGGTTAGTTTGTGTTCGTGTGTTTATTAAATACGATCGTTAAAAAGGAAGCTATCAGTAGAACTTCCTTTTACAGCGGCAGGATTGTAATAAAAAAGTAATTTGCACTTTCCCATGTGCTGAAAACTTGACTGCTTCATTAGTGTAACATTCAGAGTGACAGCCTGAGGCAACCAATCACTCTCCCTGTCACGCCCACTCCCACGTGATCCTCCAGACAGTAGCTCTGCAGTGCTCATACATGTTCCTGCCTTTCTAAGTATGATATACTGGGCACATTCATTTTAAAGTATCCTTTATGATACCCAGAGCACAACATGCAGAGTGAGGTTGATAGACTGTCAGCTGCTGCAGCCCGGGGCGACCTGAAGATGGCGAAGGAAATTTTGGAGAACGGAACAGACCCAAATGCCATTAATTCATGTGGCAGGACCGCGATTCAGGTATAGGATGAAGGCAGAGTGTCCGAATCCTTTACTAGCATGACAACAGGGAGCTGGAGAGAGAGTGTGTCTGTGGAAGGGTTAAAGGGAGGGGGGGGGGGAGAGAGAGAGAGTGAGAGAGAAAGAGAGAAGGAGAAAGGGGCGTGAAAAGTGACAACAAGGGGAAGAGTTCACAATATTTATCTGCCTGTCTATCCACCCGTCCATTCATCAATTTCTTCACATAACCATCTATAATATAATTACAGAACATCTATTTAATATAGTGTTTTATACATATATACACACTTTTTCCACATTACATACAACGTGCAGAGAAAATTATAAAGCACAAGTAAATCGACGTTTATAATCCAAAGTATGGTCACTAATACAATGCAGATGGGACCTGGTTCACCCTCCTCACTAGCCAGAACCACACGCACACTGTATCCAGAAACCATTAGAACACAGCAGACTATTCATAGCAAACACTCATGTATAGAATATTGTTTGTGTTTTAACTATTTTAAGTAAGCAAACCGATTAGGAGTCAGATCTCGTAATTAATCGTTTTAAACAAGGTTTTACCTAAAAAATATTAAAACTGGGTTGTTTTTAAACTTGTTTAGCTCCATATAAAAACATACAGCATCTACAACAAATACATAATGATGAGCACACAAAATTGAATCCTGAAATCAACAATCAGAAAACAAATAAAACTATGTGAAATTTGTGGTTCTAGAAATCTAGATATATTAAATGAACAAGTATATGACACGCGCTACAATTTTACACATTGTTGCTCTAATCATTTTATCAGAGAATACAAAGACAAACATCCATATTTACAATGGTGCCAGAGCAATACTATTTAAGACATATATTTCTACAGATTAACTCGTTAAAATAAAGCTTCTCAATCTGGGTGAATAGAAAAACGGACATCTTTGCTATTATTAATTCGTTCTGTCGCAACCATACAGTTAACGATGCAGAAATATCTGAATAAAGCACCAGAGTTCATAATACCCTTAATTGGAATATCAAGGTCTATTATGTTAATACAGATGTTGACAATTGTAAACAATATTTTTCATAAATCATATAATGTATGTAGAATGCAAGCTATATTAATACAATAATAACAGAACTTGACAATTAAATTAATTTAATGTCATGTATATTGTTACTGGTATATGCTAAAATAGTATGATTAAAGATGACATCTTTTGTAAAACTGTATTTGTACTATTTTACACATCTGTCATATTAATGTAGAAATCTGACTAGCATAAGTTTCATAATAAGTATGGGCACATTTTTAGATCTGCTCCTTGTTGAATACAGACGTGTGTATGTCCGACTTACATGAGATTTCAAAAAGAAATGCTAAATATGTTTGTTCTGCGTGCCTTAATCAATCAGGCCCAGAGTCAATGGTAAAGTTTACTTATTTAAGTCACACACTTAAGTATGACTTTGAGATCTTCAGAAAGCCATCAACATAAATTGCTACCTATGCCATGAACTTAATCATGGGAGACAAGGGCTTCTCTACATTGGATAACTTACAAGTGCTGTCACCATGGGTCAAAATATACCAGCTTTCCACTGATAGGGGGCTCAGGTATACTTAAACTATATTATGCATTATTTTGAGACAATTAAAGAACCCTTTTGTACAATCATAATCACAATCATTTATTTATAAATGATGATCATTATGCCCAGAATCCTATAGAGTAATGGGTGTGTCTTAATAATTAACATTTGAGCACCGACTAATTTACCTGTGAAGTCGTCTGCTGCTCCTCTGTGTTAAGCTAGGTACACACTACACTGTTTTCGTCCAGTAATCGGCTCAAACAGCCAACATACGACCGCTCGTTCAAAAGTCGGGTCAGTGTGTGCAGTGACAGGATGGTCGAAAGTCTGCCCAAATGGACGATTGTCGCCTCATTTGGTTGGTGGTACCGTTTAATATTTTCGTTTCAATCTCGTTTCCGCTTTGTAGTGTGTATAAACTTCCGACTAATCCACTACAGTGAGTACGAAATTGCTCACGACAACATGGCTGTAAAAAGTCGCTAAAGGGACGTCCGCACTTCCCTTTATCGTCCTAAACAAGGCTAGTGTGTATGCAGTCCATGGACCGAGCGATCGGACCATCGATCGCATGTAAAATCGCTCGGCATAAAAAGTTGGTTGAAATTTCTGTAGTGCATACCCAGCTTTAGTAATGGACTGAAATCGTGGAAATAGGATCTCAGGCCAATGCCACAGGCCAAGTCTGAGACAGAGGAGCAGAAGATACTGCTTCTGGCTTGCTGCACACAAGGTAATAAGGGTATACGTGCAAGGGTGCAGCACCTAATAAGGGGTGCACCCAGGGCTATTACATACTCTGTACCAGCATCATTTATATTCTCCCACTAATTCAATGTTAATGCAACAATTCTTGGTTAGATCAAATCACATTTGTCCAATCAACACAGTATAATGACATCAGAAGGGATTCCTCTGTCCTGGGACAAATCTATTATGGAAACAATGAGTTGGGTGGCTCTGAGTACACAATTATTTTTTTTGTTTTACTCTCCTTATAGATGTCAGTATCTTCCTTTATGAATGCCCCTAGGTTTTAACCCACAAGGGAAAAAAGGATTTTGTGTTGTAGGACATGATAATTTAAATGAGATATAAGGTGTATAGGAGGTGCATTGGGTATGAAGGAAGTTACAGTCTCAGCATTGTGTAATAGGTTGGCAATTTATAAGGATAGTTATACACTAGTTTTGAGATACTGCTGTAACTTAACCCATTTTGCAGAGGGGTATGTCCATTTAAAATATCTTTGACCTGGATCCATTTATGTGTTATGTACATTGATATTTTGTACAATTATGTTAGGATTGTGCAAATTAGCCACCAGCAAACTCTGTGGAATTTAAACAGATGACAACCCAGCTTTCACTTTGTATTGCCCACTAGATTGCTAAATGTCTGATATCAGTCTATATTATATTCTCTCTCATATAAAGGTGATGATGATGGGCAGTCCTATGATGGCACAACTTCTGCTGGAGTTTTTTGCAAATCCCAACATGAAGGATTCAAGCACTGGAAGGACCCCAGCTCATGATGCGGCAAGTGAAGGATTTCTGGATACGCTGATTGTACTGTTGAATGGAAAGGCACATATTCACATACCAGATATCTGGGGGAATCTGCCAATGGATCTGGCTTCTAACCAAATGGTGGCTGACCTACAAGCAAGGGGGATTCTATCTGACGGAAGACAGCACATAGTGCAAGACACTATGGGGAAGATGATTGAATGTCATAGCGATAATATGATGTCCGGGTACAGTTCTTAAACATTTGTATTGCATTTCCTTATCAGTGTTGTCTCTTTGTGTTTTTATAATAAACCTTTACCAACAGAATCATTTTTATTAGATAATGACCCACTAAACTTGCAAGCTGCAGAATAATAATGCAATATGACAATCCATCATTTACCATTTACAAATATATATTTTCATAATTTTCTCTTTGCAAAAGAGTAACCACAAGGAGAATCAATATGTATCTTACTATGTTACAAGCAGAGATATTTAAATATGTATGACCGGTTGTGTCTCCCTTAGAGGTCTATTTATCAAGAGTCCCCGATAACTCTGTGTATCACAGTGATAGAAAATCTTTTAAAAAGCTACTTATTATAAAAATGTCACAGGGCAGCTGATACTCAGCTCCCCTAGGCAGCAGTATTCTCTTATCACATTGACAAGCCAGTCCTGGGACCCTGTGCAATGCTTGAGCTGACATGTGAACTGGGACTGAAAGCCTGGACTTGGGCCTCCAGCTCCAGATTCTATAAAAATAATATATCTATATATATATATATATATATATATATATATATATATATATATATATATATTAATTAATGTTTAAAAATAAAAAAATAAAATAGAAAAATAGAGAAACATTAATTAAAAAAAACTAACAGAAAAAAATATTTCCTAGCCATACTGAACTTTTGATATTTTTATTTTCCACATTTATATATATATACTATGGGCTATACACCAGGAGTTCTCTATTATAGCTCACTCCATAGCCCTGACTCAATATGGCCACCGCTATTCATTTTAGTATCACATGCTGATCTGTGATACTATACTAGCACTCCACTGTTATATATCTTGCCCCATTCCAAGATGGCCACCGCCAGCAATTACAACAGTTCTATTTAGCCCATACAGTCTCTGGGGCACTAACCTTTAACATTCTATGCCCCTACTACTTCTGAGTCCTATAAGACTCAAAACCTGTTTGTAACAGGCAACACACATCCCTTTCATACAGATAGTGTTAGCGCTGAACCGGAAGTGGGTTCTGCGCATGCGCGAAAATCGCGCTGTACTGCGCATGCGCAAAATGGCGCCCGCCATCGCTATTTAAGACAGCAATAAGTGCTGTTTTAAAATACTCCTCCTGACGAAGTCTATACGACGAAACGCGTTGAGGCTGTTCTACATACATTATTCCTGGTACACATAAGGCTGGACTGTCTACCTGATCCCTGAAAAGTTACCCCATTGAGAACTTCTGTGTGGAGCCCATTGGTGTTTACTTCTTATACATCCCAGTGATCTATATCGTGTAGCAGTATCCTATGTCCACAGGATTTACAGATAAGCTTTTAAACCTTATATATATTGTGAGTGTATTTTATTATGATACATGCTGAATAAATTATTGCACATAAGTACTACACTATATGGCTTTTTCCTCTCTTAATACACCGTATGAGTGGAGTTTGTGAGCAGTGACTGTGCTGTGGCTGATGTTCCAGTTACCATATACCTACATAAGATATCTACACGTCTGTTCCTGACCTCTTGAAGCTGACTGGAGCTCATTTCCAAGAACCTCTGATACAGATAAGCTGTTTATTTATATCTTTTTGGTACGTTGCCACCTATCACTTGCTACTGATTGTCACGGATACATCTGAAACGTTGTTTTCTGCTTTCTTCTGTCTGCATTTCGGCATATGATCAGGAATTATGAACATTGGTTTATACTGTTTATACTAGCCTGACATGATGAACACTTTGTATTTATATTTCTGTATACAGTAATACTGACTGTCTGGACGATTTGTACCAGTTAGCACTACTAGATCTGGCGCCATCATCCCTCTTTCTATATTTACAATACTTATTTCTCGATCGGAGTACCATCCGAAAATTAAGAGGGAGGCTGCCTACTCTTATGAAGAATAGTGTACACCAAGTTTGGTGATCTATATTATTATTTACTCTCCTATTTCGAGTTTGAGCGCCAGTATTTATTATATCTAATAATAGAAAAAAATATTATTTTAATAATAAAGTATGTTTATGTGCAAAACCCCTGCTAACGCTATCCTGAGGACTGCAGCGGTACAAGTATCATTGCTGTCCTTGGTAAATAGGCTGAGACCCTCAACAATGACTACTCACCTGCAATAGGGTGGTAGTCTTTACCATGTGGGGGCTTTGATGAATAGGGAGAAGCCCTAAATCCTGCGAAAAATCCCCATTTCACAGGATTTAGGAATTATCTACCTCTAATAAGTAGACAACTTAATTTTTCAATCTTTACAAACACTCACTATGTGTGGCTACAAGTATTCAATTGTCCCATAGATTGTAAGCTTGCGAACAGTGTTCTCTTACCTCTCTGTCTGCATGTGTTACCCAGTAATGTCTTATTAATGTTTGTTCCCAATTGTAAAGAGCTACAGAATTTGTTGGTGCTATATAAATAAATGTTGATGATGTTGATGATGATGATTCAATTATATTGTATTTGTTGCCTATTGAATAATGTGATTAGGAGTCAAGTAAATATTTTAAAGAAAGGTTTCGCTGGAGATTACTAAAACAACAGATGCTTCTATGCTTTTTGCGCTTTTTTTTACATATTTTTATTTATTTATCCGCTTTACAGGGCGCTGTGCATGATACATTTGCACGCTGGCCCATACGGCAGATAAAGAGGCGTGTTTGTGCAATTTGCACAGTATTCTAAGTCGCATGGATCTAAAGATCCGTGCCACTCTAAATTATAGGATGCAATTTACACTTACGATTTCAGTGTCAATTGCGTCCTACTCTAAATGAGGCCCTTAATGTAGAGTGCATTTAATGCCTAATAGACACAAGTAATGATATTTATGGGTTTATGAAACATTTTATCAATGGGAAAAAAAGTTTTTTTTCTTATTTTTCTAACATCTATCAAATAAAAGCAGGAAATGAATACCTTACATAATAGATACAGCGGCATGGGAGATACATACAGAGAGCATTCTCTGTATGTAGGGGGCATGTGGGAGATTGCCCTATGGACCATCATTATATTTACATATAACGGTAACACTGAGAGAAGGGTGGAGTTTTCTTATTCAAGTCAAAAACCTAATTATAACATTG
The DNA here is from genome assembly GCF_038048845.1 of Mixophyes fleayi. Taxonomy (NCBI): domain Eukaryota; kingdom Metazoa; phylum Chordata; class Amphibia; order Anura; family Limnodynastidae; genus Mixophyes; species Mixophyes fleayi. The sequence goes on from NC_134402.1 coordinate 262,707,532, forward strand.
AAACCAGCATAAGGACATCATCATGGGTTGCTACCTATGCCTGCCTTCCCATAACAACCCGTGAATGTAAATATGGAAGGAGCTTCTGTTCAATAGGTCACTAGCAAGTGCTTTCGCCATGGGCCAAGGTCTTCCAGTCTTCACTGATACTGGACCACAGGTTTACTTTATGGATATTTGATGATTTTGGATCATTCAAGGACCCTTGCTAAAGACTGTACAATCTGAAATCCCTGAAATGTGGATATTTGTCAATAAGAAAGTGCAAAAATATAGATGTGTAGTAATCAATATTAGACAATTAATTAGCTTGCATATATACAGTACAAAGTAAAATAATGAAAGGACATCTGATATGCTCATGTGAGGTTTTGTACATTTTGCACTTTATATACACACCAATGGTTATATTTCCTGAATGTCTGGACCATGTCCACAGGTGCATTTGCACGAACAGAAATGTTTTATGTCCCTGCATATTTTGCAATTAGTGAGCTTCCTATATAAATAACGAGACTTCAATAAAATGCATTAATCTTATGCACCAATACATGGCATGCATCAGGGTCCAGGCCCTTCATCAGATCCTAAACAATGGGGTTTCATGGGGAAAATGCTATGAACATGCATAGAACACTTTCTCTATTCGCCGGCAGCATTTCATACACTACTTTTAAAATACTTAACCCTTCGTGTTTTTCATAGGGTCATTGTGTGCCCATTAAATATATCTTGGTCCTGTGTTCTCTTAAGTCATAAAGCAACTTTGTTTGATTCTATGTACATCTTTGTTAGATCTGTGCAAGTTATCTGCCAGCAAACCTGCCAGAATTTACATAGATGACAACATAGATAGATTACAGCCCTATTTTCACTTTTGTAATGATTATGATATCAGTTATATTCCACTAAAAATAACGGTTTATATTATACTGTTTCTCAAATAAATGTGATGATGATGGGCAATCCTACAATGGCACAACTTCTGCAGATTATTCTGAAAGATTCAAACACTGAGATGCTCATGATGCAGCAAGTGCAAGATTTCTGGATTCTTAGGGCCTTATGAACAATTGGACGTAATTTACTTTTAAAACATATCAAATTTACTTTCACTAGTCCAGCTATACATATTCTAAATTTAGTGAAGTGAAATTTCAATTCAGCGTTACTATATCCCAAAGCGCACACCAAGACGCATAAGGAATATATGTGTGCGTTAATATGGATATTTGGATACATTTGCCTTAAAATGACATGACCGTGTGATACTGACAAATGTATTTTGACAAATGTATTGGTCAGATAGATATTAGGAGAAGACAGTAATCATAAGCAAATATAGAAGTTTCAATCCGGCGTTTAGATGCATTTTAACAGATACAGTTGTTGTTTTTTTCAATCTAATAATAACTATTGTTGGAAAATAAATATAAACACCTATCTAGGAACAAAACTTTTCTAGTTTGTACAGTATTCTCTTTGCAGCCTCCTAAAAGGTTATACATAATATACTAACATTGATTAGAGACATGTGTTAGACTCATATGTTAGAATCATCATAGGGGGTTCCCGAGGACTGTTAAAAATCAGGATACACATGACTGACTTAAATAAATTAATTATATTGTTCTATTTTTTCATACAGTAATCTGTAAACCAATAATCCAAACTCCCATGTAAGTCAACTGTCTTATTTATATTCTTCCTGGCAGCACAGGACACTAAACTGATAAATATGTACAACACTATTAAGATTCCTAATATATTAGTCTAGTCTTAGAGTTCTGGAAACTTTCTAGCTAGAAGTAGAAAGCGTAGGCTGTAATGGAGCATGGTACCGGGAAGTAAGGTTATTTAGATAGCTACCATTCTACTAATTGTCGTCTATTTAGATATTTTATAAATGAATGCTGAGATTGCCGCAAATGTGCATTCCACAAAACTGTAAGGCAGAGTTATGTACTATGTTTCTCTCGAGTGGAATACGACGCCAATGATAATCTGCCGCACCAATAGCTCTCATGACTTGCTGGGACTTGTAGTTTCACACCAGCAGTAGAGCCACAAATTACTTAAACCTAAGTCTAAGACAGTTTCCCAACTCTCCTTAACATTCCGAATTACACTTACACTTACCTTTACGGGGACGTCTATGGTTGTTCATCTCGCTGGCTACTGTCTGTGGTTTGGACTCCGCCGAACTTCGTTTACCGTTTACAAGGACATCCGCGATTGTTTGATGTAGTAGTTCATATACTATATGCTGATTACCATCTACTTTTCGGTAGGAGCACCTATGTTCTTCTCTATAAATAAATATTCCTAGTTACTACCTTAGAGATGTTCCTTTTTTTTCCACTCTATGATTACCTGTCGAGATGTTTGAGGAATAAGATTATCCTTGTGAAGTGCCATAATTCCAGAATACGTGGTGTGAGTACAACCCCCTGCCGGAGATTTCCCACATCTTATGAAGATTGGAAATTGCACCTGGTGGAACGTTCATTCATATAATTGAAGTACACTTGTTGGTGAAGGTTCATTCTGGATTTGTAATAGTTATTTACATGATATCTGTTATCCTTATATGATTATTTAGTATATCCTATTATCACACAGGATTATGCTATTATTTTTTCCTCTTCCTTTTCATGCCTACTATCATTATGAATATTACAACACAATTGAATATAAGTATTTATTTGTATCTTTATATTCCATTAGTATGTAATATCAGTTCACATGGCTACTGGTGGTTATCCACCAAAGTATCTATGGCAGCATCGACGAAGACTCCTTTAAGTGCATTTTATTCAAAGTAAAATGTATTTGATTGAATAATTACTGTGCTTGTATGGCGGTGATTTAAAAAGCTATCGTCTTGTTTTTAAAAAAACAAACTTCAACTATATTTATTATGTAAAACAAAAATGTTGTTAACATGATCAATATTTACACAGCATATTAATAATAACTATATCTCATAAAAGAAATATACGCACTGGATACATTATTTTTGCAAATAGCTGTCGGAGAAAAGTTCAAGTGCAAAGACAATAATTTCTGTTGCATTTATCTTCGCATCGTGCATAAATTGGAATATGCTGTCATGTTTTTGGATGACCCATTTGCTCAGTTGCTTTGCACAATATTTAGCAAATACTTGGATTGAGATTGAAATGCATGTTTGACGGAGGCGGTGCTACTTACTTTTGTGTTCTGACCACCCTTAAGGAAAGATAGTTTGACCCAACTCTATAAAAAAATAGTACTGGGTGGAGTGCAGTATATTAAAATAAAGCCCCACTTATCACGTATGCGGTGTTCGCCAGATTGACTGTGGACCCTGATGTTTATAAATATCCCTCGCCTCTAGGGTCTCCAGCAGCTCTGTGGCTGAGTGAGTGTAGATGTTACATTTTATGAATGGAAAATTCACAGGAAATGTTCATTCTATCTTGAGGTTAGAATACAGTGCAAACCACCGTGCAACCAGTTACCCCAGCAGGTCCAGAGAATGGTGTATAAAAATACATCTTGTGTATAGATAATCAGAATCATGGAACAGGATCATTAAAATCCTTTATAAACCTGCATCTTTGTCGTATGTGAAACACTCTTGTTATAACGAACAGCGTAAAATTCTTCATCATTATCAACCTTTATTTATATAGCGCCAGCAGATTCTGTAGCGCTTTACAATTGGGAACTCACATTAATAAAACAATACTGGGTAATACATACAGACAGAGAGGTCAGAGGGCCCTGCTCGCAAGTTTATAATCTGTCATTTGCAGCCCTTACCGTACTTTCCACGCTGCTTATTTATCTAAATATACTTACAGAATTGTTCCAGCTGTGTTGGCACAATCTGCACATAACAGTTTTTAACTGTTTACTGTTTAATTGCATTTATTTATAGAGCGCTAGCATAATCTGCAGTGCTTTGCAATTGGACACATCCACACAGTAATAAAACAAGACTGGCAAAGTGGTTACTGAGGTGATAGTCTATAGGAAATTGGTAGGGTAAGTGCAACATTGTGTATATAGGTCCAGTCAGATTGCAATGGGAAAAAGGGCATAGTGGGGGCTTAATGATCCTATCCCACAGCAATGTGGGGTTGGGGCTCAGAAGGCTGGTTGACTATAGAAGGAGAATAAATGTAAGATTGAGTGGACTGTGTACATGAGCAGTTATTGGGTACAATACCCTAAGTTGTTTAAGAGGGAATTTAAAAAAAAAAAAACTTGTGCTTCTTCCCCCCAAACAGTACAATGGTTGGTTACGCTCTTTGGGAGCGGGTGTACACCTTTTTTTGTTAATAAACATTTTTTTTTACTTTTTTTTTTCATACAACAAAGTCTTTTGCACCAAGAGAAAGCACCCAAAATATATACGTCTCCTAGAGACCTATCTGCGGTTGATTTTAACTCAGCATAGCATGTAAAGTGCTATGCTGAGTTGAAAGCAACCTTTACATTTCTAGGCTGGACCCCCTACCTTCCCCATTCCACCTCTCCAAGCGCAGAGAGGTGCAAGGCGGAGATCCGTCTCAGTCTGAGTGCAAACTGAGATGGATCTTTGGCCAAAAATGCTTTTTTGCACTGATCAGTTGGATTTGCGTCCGACTCTACATCAGGCCCTTTGTGAGGAGCATGGTCATCAGTTGGAAGGCTTGCAGATTATATAATAAATACCTTTATCTATATCATAAAGGAAATGAGCATACTTTTAGCAGAGACATAAATTCACATAGAGAGAAAATAGGCTTGCACACAAAAAAATGAGAAAAACAATAACTCACTTCATTGACAATCCATTTGTTTAGGGAGAAATTTTATTTTCTTTAATAAGATAAATAACTGAAATGGTGCTTTACTAAATACTTGTATAGTTGAGGGGAGAAAGTAACCATGTCCTTCTGGACAATGGAATTTTGTCACTGATCACTTATACGTTTCTTAATGGACTATTTCTCTTTGAAGCACAACATAGGGGTTGGAAAACTAATGCTCACTGTTTTGGTCTGCACATGTAACTACTGCTGTGTGGGCATGCAAACAAGTAAAACAGCGTATTATGCGCTGAAAACGCAGTTCGTACAACTCTACATGGTCTTGTTGTGTTTAAAAAAAAAAAGAAAAAAAAAAAAAAAAAGAGTGTTTGCCCCCCAAAAAAGTAATTTGAAAAAAACCCTTATGTTTTGGGTCAGCATTTAAAATGCAAAAATACCCTGACAAGAATTTCAATAAATTACAAAATGTCGTTTTAATGAATAAAAAGACAGTGGAAGCAATAAAGCAAATCTAAACTGAAATTATCTCTAGAAACACTTCTAAAATACACATCACATTTCCTGTATTACCAAAGAAACCGTGTTCCATTTCAAGCAATAAAAAAGAAAACATATATACACTGCACTCATCACTTTGTACATTGACTTTTATCATCTACTGTCTTCCCTTTCCTAACCTATCTATCCATCTAATTTTATCTTGTCCACGCATCCACGCTTTTATATCTATTTGCGTCATCTCGCAGTTTTTCCCAATTTGGCATCAACTTTAAAATTATGACACATAAAAGAAATAAATTATTTTGGAATAATCAGTGTATTTTACAGGCTGCAATATAAATCTTCAATAAACAGACGGGTATTCTCTCTTATGGGATTTAAAAGGTATACAACAAAGTGTGTGAAATGGAAAAGCATGTTTTACACAGCAGCCTTCATATTGATGTAAAAAAAACAAGACGTAAGCACTGAATAGCTATTTGAAATATCAAGTAGCACTAAAATCTCACATACAACCTCAGCCTCACTTACACAATTCACGCCTCATTAGGGAGACAGTATTATACTGTAATCCAGGGTTTCCCAAACCCAGTCCTCAGGGCTCCCTAACAGTGCATGTTTTCCATATCTCCTTGCTGGAGCACAGGTGTATTCCATGTTTTTTCTCAACAACCTCAATAAGACATTTTTAACCTGTAGCTAATCAGAGCATTAAAACGCTAACAACACTAAGGTTAACTGAGCCACATGTCAATTACAAAAGAAACAGCAACACTATATGTGTGAAATTTGCTTTTCAAAGTTCATACATGAAGCCTGCATTATTGCTGGGATATGCGAAGGCTTCGCATATCCCAGCGCAGCGAACTTTGCAGCGAAGCATTAGGTCAGATCACACCCGAAATTCCAACCATCATGTTAAAAAACTGGAACTTATCTGAAATTATATCCCTTCATAATTTACATTATGTTATTACCCTTTCACGTTTTGGGAGACGTATAATATGTATATTAGATGTAGTACATGTGTAGTATATTATATGAAATCAAGCATATTAGATGTTATGGTCTTGAATATCCCGACACTCTTGACACCAAGAAAACTTTAGTACAAACTCTGAGGCCAAGTGAATATATGACTCTCTTTGATTTCAACTAATAGGAACACTGAAAATCACTAAGCAGAAATCAATAGAACTCAATGTAGTGTTTATATAACAATAGAACTATTAACCACAATTTTGTTATTATGTTGTCGGTAAATTCCAATCCTGAGTGAAATAATACACATCCACTCTAGCTATGACAGCCCTAATAGTCATATTCTCCTCACCACAGAACAGGAGATAGACCAAAGTTCACAATATTTGTTTATCTATCTGTCCATCAATTAATTCACTACCCATACTTACTATAGTTTCAGAACATCTACTAAATATATTATTTTTCACAGGGTGAATGAGGGATGTGTTGAGGTCTTTTTACTTCAAATAAAATTTTGAATCCTGCATCCATTTTTTCCACAGTGCACTACAGTGCCAATATGCCCTGGCAGCCATGGGTACGCTGGCATTTGTAGTACTACAAGCGCCAGCATTCCCAAACACTTAAAAGCAGCCTGGGCATGCTGGGACCTGTAGTACACCACTGACAAAATACAGTATTACATTTAAAGTATTATCTGTTTATACAGTATGTTTAAAGAGTTATCTATGGAAATATAGTCTTTATCTTATTTGTAAACTATTTACACATCTACCAAGTAACTACAGAAAACTGATCTAGCAAACCTTACAAAATAAAGATTTGCTATGTGGTTACAACTCTCGAAGTCTGCCAAGAATAGCATATGAAAGACATACTGAACAGGAAAATGCTGCCAAGGGAGCCGGTGGCTGATTGCCCTAAGGCCTGTATTATTTTTACAGATGAGAGTAAGCAGAGTGAAGGGTAAGGCTTCCTTATTTAAATCATACACCTAATTAGAATATTAAAATCTGCAGCAGAAGGTCACCATGGGTTGATACCTATGCCATAAATGTAATCATGGGCGAGTCAGGGCATCTGTACAATGAGTCCCTTGCAAGTACTTTCACTGCGAGTCAAAAGATACCAACCTTCCCTGATACTTGTTTACTTTAGTCATATCATGGATTTATTAACAAATGTTGAGACCACTGTAGGATGCCAGCAAATGTGGATAATGATCATTAAGAAAGTGCAAACATATAAATGGGAATAAATCTTTAGCAATTAGTCATCAATTAGCTTTAATAGCTATAGTACAAGATAGACACTGAGTGCCTCATTCACTAAGGAGCGTAACTGACAATACGTTGCGTATAATGGGTCCAGAACTACAGCAATATTCAATTCATCTTCGAGCACAAAGGACACTTACTACAGTTTATGATTTCAGTGGCGGAATGGGGAGGGGACTGGGCATATGCACATAGTCAATGTACAGTAAGGGCATGCCAAGTTCGAGTGCACTCAGCAGCGTCCGATTCAAGCTCTGGGCCTCTCTCAGGTACGCGATTTTCTGTCATATCACCAGCTACAGGTTTAGTCTTAGGGCTAGATTTACTAAGCTGCGGGTTTGAAAAAGTGGGGATGTTGCCTATAGCAACCAATCAGATTCTAGCTGTCATTTTGTAGAAGGTACTAAATAAATGAAAGCTAGAATCTGATTGGTTGCTATAGGCAACATCCCCACTTTTTCAAACCCGCAGCTTAGTAAAACTAGCCCTTAGTGTTGATTATTAGTGATGCTGGTTGAGTATCAATGCTAGAAAATGTGTTTGCAATCAGGAGCAACTGTAAAATGTATTTAATGTACAGTAGACATTAATTACATCTCAAAAAATGTATTTCACGAAAAAAAAAACATTTTTTTATTTTTTTAATGTTTTGTCATTATTAATGACTATATTATTAGCAGATGACATTATTTGAATAGTTTTTATTTTTTTTCTGTGTGTTCTTTTGCAACTTGATATTTCACATATATATTGGAAGTATCCAGCAGCGTCCTCCCGAGTATGGGCCTGATGTAGATTCGGACGCAATTTACTCTGAAATCATAAGTGTAAATTGCATCCCGTAATTTACACAGGATTTCAAGAGATCCCAGCAACTTAGAATACTATGCAAATTGCACAAACACACCTCTTTATCTGCCTTTTGGCCCAGTGTGCATGCTACATTTAAGTGTATTAGTAACAGCAGCCCTGTAAAGCAGATACATTAATAAAAATCCTGCTTCTCTCCCTTAAACAGCACAAGGCTTGGTAAAGCTATCTGGGAGGGGGTACACACATTATTTAAAAATCAAATTATTTTTTTAACTTCTTTTTTGAATACAGCCTGGTTTGCTGCACAAGGAGAAAGCACCCGCAAAAGAGAAAATCTCCAAGAGACCTATCTGTGGCTGCTTTCAACACAACATAGCATCCAAAGTGCGTGAACACGCCTTTATATTACTAGGCTCTTCCACTACCTTACCCGTTCCACCTCTCTAAGCACAGAGAGGTGCAAGGGGGAGATCCGTCTCAGTCTGAGTGCAAACTGAGATTGATCCTTGGCTAAAAGTGCTATTTGCGCTGAGGAGTTGGACTTGCGTCCGACTCTACATTAAGCTCTATTAGAGCAGAGCGGGCCTAGACCCATATTCATTACTAGATGTATCTTCACATCCGCTCCTTGTTGAATAACCTCTCATGATATTTACAATAAATGACCCCAGTTCATTTGGGTTGTCTACCAAAAATATAAAATTTCCATAGATTTTGCCACTCATGACATTGAGCTGCCCACACACAAAGTGCTGGATTGGTGTCACCGTATGTATGGTTCAATAATAAACAAAGCATAATATAGCCGGCAGCATTTCATACACTACTTTTAAAATACTTAACCCTTCGTGTTTTTCATAGGGTCATTGTGTGCCCATTAAATATATCTTGGTCCTGTGTTCTCTTAAGTCATAAAGCAACTTTGTTTGATTCTATGTACATCTTTGTTAGATCTGTGCAAGTTATCTGCCAGCAAACCTGCCAGAATTTACATAGATGACAACATAGATAGATTACAGCCCTATTTTCACTTTTGTAATGATTATGATATCAGTTATATTCCACTAAAAATAACGGTTTATATTATACTGTTTCTCAAATAAATGTGATGATGATGGGCAATCCTACAATGGCACAACTTCTGCAGATTATTCTGAAAGATTCAAACACTGAGATGCTCATGATGCAGCAAGTGCAAGATTTCTGGATTCTTAGGGCCTTATGAACAATTGGACGTAATTTACTTTTAAAACATATCAAATTTACTTTCACTAGTCCAGCTATACATATTCTAAATTTAGTGAAGTGAAATTTCAATTCAGCGTTACTATATCCCAAAGCGCACACCAAGACGCATAAGGAATATATGTGTGCGTTAATATGGATATTTGGATACATTTGCCTTAAAATGACATGACCGTGTGATACTGACAAATGTATTTTGACAAATGTATTGGTCAGATAGATATTAGGAGAAGACAGTAATCATAAGCAAATATAGAAGTTTCAATCCGGCGTTTAGATGCATTTTAACAGATACAGTTGTTGTTTTTTTCAATCTAATAATAACTATTGTTGGAAAATAAATATAAACACCTATCTAGGAACAAAACTTTTCTAGTTTGTACAGTATTCTCTTTGCAGCCTCCTAAAAGGTTATACATAATATACTAACATTGATTAGAGACATGTGTTAGACTCATATGTTAGAATCATCATAGGGGGTTCCCGAGGACTGTTAAAAATCAGGATACACATGACTGACTTAAATAAATTAATTATATTGTTCTATTTTTTCATACAGTAATCTGTAAACCAATAATCCAAACTCCCATGTAAGTCAACTGTCTTATTTATATTCTTCCTGGCAGCACAGGACACTAAACTGATAAATATGTACAACACTATTAAGATTCCTAATATATTAGTCTAGTCTTAGAGTTCTGGAAACTTTCTAGCTAGAAGTAGAAAGCGTAGGCTGTAATGGAGCATGGTACCGGGAAGTAAGGTTATTTAGATAGCTACCATTCTACTAATTGTCGTCTATTTAGATATTTTATAAATGAATGCTGAGATTGCCGCAAATGTGCATTCCACAAAACTGTAAGGCAGAGTTATGTACTATGTTTCTCTCGAGTGGAATACGACGCCAATGATAATCTGCCGCACCAATAGCTCTCATGACTTGCTGGGACTTGTAGTTTCACACCAGCAGTAGAGCCACAAATTACTTAAACCTAAGTCTAAGACAGTTTCCCAACTCTCCTTAACATTCCGAATTACACTTACACTTACCTTTACGGGGACGTCTATGGTTGTTCATCTCGCTGGCTACTGTCTGTGGTTTGGACTCCGCCGAACTTCGTTTACCGTTTACAAGGACATCCGCGATTGTTTGATGTAGTAGTTCATATACTATATGCTGATTACCATCTACTTTTCGGTAGGAGCACCTATGTTCTTCTCTATAAATAAATATTCCTAGTTACTACCTTAGAGATGTTCCTTTTTTTTCCACTCTATGATTACCTGTCGAGATGTTTGAGGAATAAGATTATCCTTGTGAAGTGCCATAATTCCAGAATACGTGGTGTGAGTACAACCCCCTGCCGGAGATTTCCCACATCTTATGAAGATTGGAAATTGCACCTGGTGGAACGTTCATTCATATAATTGAAGTACACTTGTTGGTGAAGGTTCATTCTGGATTTGTAATAGTTATTTACATGATATCTGTTATCCTTATATGATTATTTAGTATATCCTATTATCACACAGGATTATGCTATTATTTTTTCCTCTTCCTTTTCATGCCTACTATCATTATGAATATTACAACACAATTGAATATAAGTATTTATTTGTATCTTTATATTCCATTAGTATGTAATATCAGTTCACATGGCTACTGGTGGTTATCCACCAAAGTATCTATGGCAGCATCGACGAAGACTCCTTTAAGTGCATTTTATTCAAAGTAAAATGTATTTGATTGAATAATTACTGTGCTTGTATGGCGGTGATTTAAAAAGCTATCGTCTTGTTTTTAAAAAAACAAACTTCAACTATATTTATTATGTAAAACAAAAATGTTGTTAACATGATCAATATTTACACAGCATATTAATAATAACTATATCTCATAAAAGAAATATACGCACTGGATACATTATTTTTGCAAATAGCTGTCGGAGAAAAGTTCAAGTGCAAAGACAATAATTTCTGTTGCATTTATCTTCGCATCGTGCATAAATTGGAATATGCTGTCATGTTTTTGGATGACCCATTTGCTCAGTTGCTTTGCACAATATTTAGCAAATACTTGGATTGAGATTGAAATGCATGTTTGACGGAGGCGGTGCTACTTACTTTTGTGTTCTGACCACCCTTAAGGAAAGATAGTTTGACCCAACTCTATAAAAAAATAGTACTGGGTGGAGTGCAGTATATTAAAATAAAGCCCCACTTATCACGTATGCGGTGTTCGCCAGATTGACTGTGGACCCTGATGTTTATAAATATCCCTCGCCTCTAGGGTCTCCAGCAGCTCTGTGGCTGAGTGAGTGTAGATGTTACATTTTATGAATGGAAAATTCACAGGAAATGTTCATTCTATCTTGAGGTTAGAATACAGTGCAAACCACCGTGCAACCAGTTACCCCAGCAGGTCCAGAGAATGGTGTATAAAAATACATCTTGTGTATAGAAAATCAGAATCATGGAACAGGATCATTAAAATCCTTTATAAACCTGCATCTTTGTCGTATGTGAAACACTCTTGTTATAACGAACAGCGTAAAATTCTTCATCATTATCAACCTTTATTTATATAGCGCCAGCAGATTCTGTAGCGCTTTACAATTGGGAACTCACATTAATAAAACAATACTGGGTAATACATACAGACAGAGAGGTCAGAGGGCCCTGCTCGCAAGTTTATAATCTGTCATTTGCAGCCCTTACCGTACTTTCCACGCTGCTTATTTATCTAAATATACTTACAGAATTGTTCCAGCTGTGTTGGCACAATCTGCACATAACAGTTTTTAACTGTTTACTGTTTAATTGCATTTATTTATAGAGCGCTAGCATAATCTGCAGTGCTTTGCAATTGGACACATCCACACAGTAATAAAACAAGACTGGCAAAGTGGTTACTGAGGTGATAGTCTATAGGAAATTGGTAGGGTAAGTGCAACATTGTGTATATAGGTCCAGTCAGATTGCAATGGGAAAAAGGGCATAGTGGGGGCTTAATGATCCTATCCCACAGCAATGTGGGGTTGGGGCTCAGAAGGCTGGTTGACTATAGAAGGAGAATAAATGTAAGATTGAGTGGACTGTGTACATGAGCAGTTATTGGGTACAATACCCTAAGTTGTTTAAGAGGGAATTTAAAAAAAAAAAAACTTGTGCTTCTTCCCCCCAAACAGTACAATGGTTGGTTACGCTCTTTGGGAGCGGGTGTACACCTTTTTTTGTTAATAAACATTTTTTTTTACTTTTTTTTTTCATACAACAAAGTCTTTTGCACCAAGAGAAAGCACCCAAAATATATACGTCTCCTAGAGACCTATCTGCGGTTGATTTTAACTCAGCATAGCATGTAAAGTGCTATGCTGAGTTGAAAGCAACCTTTACATTTCTAGGCTGGACCCCCTACCTTCCCCATTCCACCTCTCCAAGCGCAGAGAGGTGCAAGGCGGAGATCCGTCTCAGTCTGAGTGCAAACTGAGATGGATCTTTGGCCAAAAATGCTTTTTTGCACTGATCAGTTGGATTTGCGTCCGACTCTACATCAGGCCCTTTGTGAGGAGCATGGTCATCAGTTGGAAGGCTTGCAGATTATATAATAAATACCTTTATCTATATCATAAAGGAAATGAGCATACTTTTAGCAGAGACATAAATTCACATAGAGAGAAAATAGGCTTGCACACAAAAAAATGAGAAAAACAATAACTCACTTCATTGACAATCCATTTGTTTAGGGAGAAATTTTATTTTCTTTAATAAGATAAATAACTGAAATGGTGCTTTACTAAATACTTGTATAGTTGAGGGGAGAAAGTAACCATGTCCTTCTGGACAATGGAATTTTGTCACTGATCACTTATACGTTTCTTAATGGACTATTTCTCTTTGAAGCACAACATAGGGGTTGGAAAACTAATGCTCACTGTTTTGGTCTGCACATGTAACTACTGCTGTGTGGGCATGCAAACAAGTAAAACAGCGTATTATGCGCTGAAAACGCAGTTCGTACAACTCTACATGGTCTTGTTGTGTTTAAAAAAAAAAAGAAAAAAAAAAAAAAAAAGAGTGTTTGCCCCCCAAAAAAGTAATTTGAAAAAAACCCTTATGTTTTGGGTCAGCATTTAAAATGCAAAAATACCCTGACAAGAATTTCAATAAATTACAAAATGTCGTTTTAATGAATAAAAAGACAGTGGAAGCAATAAAGCAAATCTAAACTGAAATTATCTCTAGAAACACTTCTAAAATACACATCACATTTCCTGTATTACCAAAGAAACCGTGTTCCATTTCAAGCAATAAAAAAGAAAACATATATACACTGCACTCATCACTTTGTACATTGACTTTTATCATCTACTGTCTTCCCTTTCCTAACCTATCTATCCATCTAATTTTATCTTGTCCACGCATCCACGCTTTTATATCTATTTGCGTCATCTCGCAGTTTTTCCCAATTTGGCATCAACTTTAAAATTATGACACATAAAAGAAATAAATTATTTTGGAATAATCAGTGTATTTTACAGGCTGCAATATAAATCTTCAATAAACAGACGGGTATTCTCTCTTATGGGATTTAAAAGGTATACAACAAAGTGTGTGAAATGGAAAAGCATGTTTTACACAGCAGCCTTCATATTGATGTAAAAAAAACAAGACGTAAGCACTGAATAGCTATTTGAAATATCAAGTAGCACTAAAATCTCACATACAACCTCAGCCTCACTTACACAATTCACGCCTCATTAGGGAGACAGTATTATACTGTAATCCAGGGTTTCCCAAACCCAGTCCTCAGGGCTCCCTAACAGTGCATGTTTTCCATATCTCCTTGCTGGAGCACAGGTGTATTCCATGTTTTTTCTCAACAACCTCAATAAGACATTTTTAACCTGTAGCTAATCAGAGCATTAAAACGCTAACAACACTAAGGTTAACTGAGCCACATGTCAATTACAAAAGAAACAGCAACACTATATGTGTGAAATTTGCTTTTCAAAGTTCATACATGAAGCCTGCATTATTGCTGGGATATGCGAAGGCTTCGCATATCCCAGCGCAGCGAACTTTGCAGCGAAGCATTAGGTCAGATCACACCCGAAATTCCAACCATCATGTTAAAAAACTGGAACTTATCTGAAATTATATCCCTTCATAATTTACATTATGTTATTGCCCTTTCACGTTTTGGGAGACGTATAATATGTATATTAGATGTAGTACATGTGTAGTATATTATATGAAATCAAGCATATTAGATGTTATGGTCTTGAATATCCCGACACTCTTGACACCAAGAAAACTTTAGTACAAACTCTGAGGCCAAGTGAATATATGACTCTCTTTGATTTCAACTAATAGGAACACTGAAAATCACTAAGCAGAAATCAATAGAACTCAATGTAGTGTTTATATAACAATAGAACTATTAACCACAATTTTGTTATTATGTTGTCGGTAAATTCCGATCCTGAGTGAAATAATACACATCCACTCTAGCTATGACAGCCCTAATAGTCATATTCTCCTCACCACAGAACAGGAGATAGACCAAAGTTCACAATATTTGTTTATCTATCTGTCCATCAATTAATTCACTACCCATACTTACTATAGTTTCAGAACATCTACTAAATATATTATTTTTCACAGGGTGAATGAGGGATGTGTTGAGGTCTTTTTACTTCAAATAAAATTTTGAATCCTGCATCCATTTTTTCCACAGTGCACTACAGTGCCAATATGCCCTGGCAGCCATGGGTACGCTGGCATTTGTAGTACTACAAGCGCCAGCATTCCCAAACACTTAAAAGCAGCCTGGGCATGCTGGGACCTGTAGTACACCACTGACAAAATACAGTATTACATTTAAAGTATTATCTGTTTATACAGTATGTTTAAAGAGTTATCTATGGAAATATAGTCTTTATCTTATTTGTAAACTATTTACACATCTACCAAGTAACTACAGAAAACTGATCTAGCAAACCTTACAAAATAAAGATTTGCTATGTGGTTACAACTCTCGAAGTCTGCCAAGAATAGCATATGAAAGACATACTGAACAGGAAAATGCTGCCAAGGGAGCCGGTGGCTGATTGCCCTAAGGCCTGTATTATTTTTACAGATGAGAGTAAGCAGAGTGAAGGGTAAGGCTTCCTTATTTAAATCATACACCTAATTAGAATATTAAAATCTGCAGCAGAAGGTCACCATGGGTTGATACCTATGCCATAAATGTAATCATGGGCGAGTCAGGGCATCTGTACAATGAGTCCCTTGCAAGTACTTTCACTGCGAGTCAAAAGATACCAACCTTCCCTGATACTTGTTTACTTTAGTCATATCATGGATTTATTAACAAATGTTGAGACCACTGTAGGATGCCAGCAAATGTGGATAATGATCATTAAGAAAGTGCAAACACATAAATGGGAATAAATCTTTAGCAATTAGTCATCAATTAG
Organism: Mixophyes fleayi; assembly: GCF_038048845.1. Taxonomy (NCBI): domain Eukaryota; kingdom Metazoa; phylum Chordata; class Amphibia; order Anura; family Limnodynastidae; genus Mixophyes; species Mixophyes fleayi. Next base: position 262,723,636 of record NC_134402.1, read on the forward strand.
CTTTAATAGCTATAGTACAAGATAGACACTAAGGGCCTCATTCACTAAGGAGCGTAACTGACAATACGTTGCGTATAATGGGTCCAGAACTACAGCAATATTCAATTCATCTTCGAGCACAAAGGACACTTACTACAGTTTATGATTTCAGTGGCGGAATGGGGAGGGGACTGGGCATATGCACGTAGTCAATGTACAGTAAGGGCATGCCAAGTTCGAGTGCACTCAGCAGCGTCCGATTCAAGCTCTGGGCCTCTCTCAGGTACGCGATTTTCTGTCATATCACCAGCTACAGGTTTAGTCTTAGGGCTAGATTTACTAAGCTGCGGGTTTGAAAAAGTGGGGATGTTGCCTATAGCAACCAATCAGATTCTAGCTGTCATTTTGTAGAAGGTACTAAATAAATGAAAGCTAGAATCTGATTGGTTGCTATAGGCAACATCCCCACTTTTTCAAACCCGCAGCTTAGTAAAACTAGCCCTTAGTGTTGATTATTAGTGATGCTGGTTGAGTATCAATGCTAGAAAATGTGTTTGCAATCAGGAGCAACTGTAAAATGTATTTTATGTACAGTAGACATTAATTACATCTCAAAAAATGTATTTCACGAAAAAAAACACATTTTTTTATTTTTTTAATGTTTTGTCATTAATGACTATATTATTAGCAGATGACATTATTTGAATAGTTTTTATTTTTTTTCTGTGTGTTCTTTTGCAACTTGATATTTCACATATATATTGGAAGTATCCAGCAGCGTCCTCCCGAGTATGGGCCTGATGTAGATTCGGACGCAATTTACTCTGAAATCATAAGTGTAAATTGCATCCCGTAATTTACACAGGATTTCAAGAGATCCCAGCAACTTAGAATACTATGCAAATTGCACAAACACACCTCTTTATCTGCCTTTTGGCCCAGTGTGCATGCTACATTTAAGTGTATTAGTAACAGCAGCCCTGTAAAGCAGATACATTAATAAAAATCCTGCTTCTCTCCCTTAAACAGCACAAGGCTTGGTAAAGCTATCTGGGAGGGGGTACACACATTATTTAAAAATCTAATTATTTTTTTAACTTCTTTTTTGAATACAGCCTGGTTTGCTGCACAAGGAGAAAGCACCCGCAAAAGAGAAAATCTCCAAGAGACCTATCTGTGGCTGCTTTCAACACAACATAGCATCCAAAGTGCGTGAACACGCCTTTATATTACTAGGCTCTTCCACTACCTTACCCGTTCCACCTCTCTAAGCACAGAGAGGTGCAAGGGGGAGATCCGTCTCAGTCTGAGTGCAAACTGAGATTGATCCTTGGCTAAAAGTGCTATTTGCGCTGAGGAGTTGGACTTGCGTCTGACTCTACATTAAGCTCTATTAGAGCAGAGCGGGCCTAGACCCATATTCATTACTAGATGTATCTTCACATCCGATCCTTGTTGAATAACCTCTCATGATATTTACAATAAATGACCCCAGTTCATTTGGGTTGTCTACCAAAAATATAAAATTTCCATAGATTTTGCCACTCATGACATTGAGCTGCCCACACACAAAGTGCTGGATTGGTGTCACCGTATGTATGGTTCAATAATAAACAAAGCATAATATAGCAACCCAATCAAAATCAATCAGATTATTATTAAACAACTTATAAAATGCAGACAGAGAATGATCGCTATCAGCATATATGGCCTGCAGTCTTCCCGCTGTTCAGCTAGACTTGCGACGGCCTGGTTCTTGTCCAATTTGGTCACCAATGTGTGTGACTAAATTGGCTAGTCACTGAGTTCCCAGCAGCAGAATCAGCCTATGCATGGCCAGCTTAACACTATATTGAGGGCTTGAAAGAATAAAACCCATAATTCACAATGTTGCAACAAATTGAACTGGTGAGAAGCAAACTGAGATCTACCATGTCTGAGAAAGTTATGGACTTTAGTAAATTTACCCCTTTTGTCAATATGAAAGTAGAGTGAACAAAATGTGAATAAATGTGCAGTAACCTGGCAAAAACCTAAGGAAACAAAAAAAATGATAAAACCAAAGCCAGTTTTTAGCTAACAGGACATTCCCAATGGAAACAATTAGGCTCATTTATGAAAGCACTAAAGTGCAGACCCCCAGTGCAAATGTCATTTTATGCGGTCACCATTTATCTTAAAATGTTTGAGTGAATTTACTCCTTTTATGGGTAAGCACATAGAGTTCTGGGCCAAGACGTTGGCATCTGCAGGGGTTGCATCTGATGGAGCATTACTTAATGAGTAATAAATTAGTAGCCTGGGCCAGAGAGCATTTCCATAATGGTTTGATTTGTACATGTCCTTAAAGGCATGGCAAACCCTTTGTACCTTCAAGGAGCACTTTTTTAGGGAAAGCACATTTCTAGGTGCATTGTACCATTGTAATAAATACAGTCAATCAAAAGTGACATTTTATGAACAAGTTCCGAGGTCCCCTTTTGACCTGGGAGACAAATACATGTAAATGGTCAAGGCATTTCTACCAGCTCACAGCAGCACAAAAATGGGTGCGAAAAAAGACGTGCAGGCATGGCTTCCCTGATGTGGGTATAGTTTTAGCCAATAAATATATGAAAAATTGTTATGCCAAAGAGTTATAATTAAATACAACACATACCAGCCCCATGTGACAACTATTTAATGCATAGATTGTTCTAGTGTACTATATGCAATACAGGGAACTTTCAAGTTGCGCATATGCAATGCAGAGACCATCCTGGCAGACTTCTATAGAATTCAGAGAGTATTCTAGTGACCCATGTACAATTGTCAGGATCTGAATGCTATACAGGAAATTTCATAATCTGTATACTTATATTGCCAAATACTAATATACCGAATCAAAACAGGTCAAGCTTGCAAAATATCCAGTCTTTAACATAGGGGGCTATCATATGCATAGGAACAGTACATGGGTAAATGATCCAGTTCTAATCAGTGATACCAAGGTGCGCTCCTTTAAATTAATGAAAAGTGAATAAAATCATTTGAGAGGGTGCAACCAAGACAATTAAGACCGCTGCGTATGTGAAAAGAAAAGAAAAAGTGGTTTGGCGCTCTGAAATAAGCAATATATAAATCATTATGTGTCAACATATACATAAGTAGGAGAATGTTGTACACAATATAGTAGCTATGTTGGCATAAGCTCACCTGTCAATGTCAAGGTAATGCTCCAGGATACTTCCAGGGACTTCAGGGAGAGCTGTAACTAGGCCTTGAGAATTGATAAGCCACAATACTTTATAATGATAGTAACAGGATAGTCCAAAATACATAGATACAGATAGGCAAAGTTCATGTATTTCAGAATATAGAGAGGATTATCTGGAGCACAGTAACAAACATTAGAGATAGCTGCTACATAGAGAGTCTGGAGAAAGTGGAATTGCAGACCAATCTGTAACGGAGTACAGCGCTGACAGTATAGTGGTATGAACAGATAACAACCAGGTAGTAGAAGCAGGTCAGACAGTCGCTTCTCATAGAAGGAGTCAGCAACAGGTTCTGAGAGTACCAGTAATTCAGGACACAGAGGAACAAGACCACATTCAGAGGAGGGCTGACAAATTTTAGCCCAGTGGGCAAGATTCGACTATTAGGCACATTTTAAAGGAAAAAAATTGAAGGTGGTCCAGTGACCTAATCTAAGGTAGTCCACTATGGGACCGGCCCGGGGGGCAGATTGCTCCCTGCCCCACAGCCCAGGCTGCCCCTGGCCACATTAGTAATGAAGTACATTGAAGGTACAGCTGCGTACAGTGATTGGTGCTCAATTAATGAAAATGGGTTCAGCATCCACTCTGAGATGTAACCAATAACAAAGTTCCTTTAACAGGTAATCCGAACTCTAGAAGACAAAGTCAGATTATGAGGTAGTACAATGCTGACACGGCAGTATGCCATAACAGTTGTCCGAAATATTGAAATAATTTGAATGTTCGTTCTCCAGAAAAGACGAATAGGACTAAATGTCTCTTAATCATTGTCAAAGTGCACAAATCCAGGAACAAAGAAACAAAAGAAACAAATCATAGGGTCAGAGTGGCAGTCAAATAACAGCAGTGTTCAGTTCAGAGCTGGGTAAATTCCCTGACACACAGGTTTTATCAGGAATATTGGTCACTGGTCAGGGAGACTCAATAATTTGTCAAAGTATCCTTGCACTTACTGGACCTTATAACCACAGCTATGCACCCCAGCACCTGTGCAACATCATTGCTCATCAAGACACACCCTTCTTTTGGACATAGGGCCTCATTTATAGTCGGACGCAATGTGCGTCTAAGACTTACATGACAGAGTAGGAGTGGGAATGTGCCGCAGCTTGGTAGGGTATTACGAGTGGCATGCAACCCCAGTTGCGTACCCCTCGTAATAGCCTACCAAGCTGCAGCTAGCTAGCTACTTGTGCCACCTAATTAATGTCGCACTTTATCTGTCTTTTTTGATGTGTGTTCCACCTGTGCCTTGATCTGACTAGGGTAGTTTTTGTGGGTAGACGCCCATAGTATCTAAATTATTCATGGTCACGCCTACATAACTCCGTGTTCCATCCTTTACCTCGTACTGAGATACAAGCTGTCGCAAGTGTACACTGCATCTGAAAAACAGACGCAACTGGAGGGAACTGTTGTTTACTGCACATGCCCGTCAGTGGCAATGTGCAGGATGCGCCTGAAATGGACTTTGCGTCGACTCTAAATGAGGCCCATAGTTTCTAGCATATTTTTTATATTGTGCTTTGCTAATGATATACGTCACTAGGCCTCTGACCTCTAATGACGTACTCCTTTGAGCTCTAGATGCCATAATTGCTGAAACAGTTTGTGATAACAATACAGAGAGTATTTTGGTGACAGCATTCTAGTGATTTTTATACAATACACAGTGTATTCTAGGCACCCATATACAATACACACAGCATTCTAGGGACCTATGGACAATAAACAGAGCATTCTAGGGGCTTCCATACAATTCACAGAGCATTACAGTTACCACTACTAGATTCAATGCAAACTGGATCTAACAATAGCTAAATTAGTAATTACTATTATTACTAAACCTTACAACCAGGCTTAAAATTCATTGATGATGTCACATTGTATTCCTAGTTTTTCTGCAGTAGAACCTTGGCATTTCTTTATCAAACAGTGTTAACATTTATGTTAATTATTGTTATTAACATCAGTCTCCGCTGTGACACTGTTTAATAAACCATGCCTCATAAATAATAAAAATACAATGTACCATTTACTGAACACTATCATTAGATCCCTAAAAATCATAGCAATGGCTGGCCTGCATTTTTGGAACCCAGATATATATTGAATGAATTTTCATTATATAAACTTGCAATAGCCAATCAATATAATATTATATTTGGCAATAATATTATGGCATATCAGAGTTTTAACACATTTAATTTCTATATACTGATTATAAAAATCACTTAATGTTACATTGTGGATTGTGCTATATATCTGACACTATAAACTTTATCAAATTAAAATATTGCAGGAAGGTGATCACATTGTGCACTAAAGAGCAGGCACGTAACAGGTCAGTAAATTTATCCATATCCAACTGGCATAATAACTAATTGCAATCTCATTATTCCAAGTGTACATGTATAGCCTAAATGTAATAATTACATATACTCTGACCCAGATATCAAGGATGTGCTAAGTATTCAATGAAAGTTGGTACAAAAAGTTGTGTCAGACTTAGGGACAAATATGACACATTTGCAATGAACCTTTAATTCTTTCAACAATCTAAAAGATAAAAACAACTTTCTTTACTGTAGTTATTTGTTTTAGGGTATTTACTGCAAATGTCATGAAATGGTGTGCAGTTATACATATCATTATGACATGGTATTTAATGATAGAACTTTGGAACAAAGTTTTGTTTACTTGATTGTAGTAGCTCACATACTTTCCCCTTTCTCAATGCCTGGTGCGTGCAGCATGCAAAATAAATGCTTCTGAACTGTCCCCTCACTTATCTCAATCCACAGAAGATGTAAAACAGACAACAGTATGTAAGATCATGTTAGGAGACCTGCACTTTGATTGTTGGATAGTTTCAGCCATCCCCCAATAAGATTGTAGAGTCATCCTACCACTGTGATTGGTGGATAGCAATTGCTAGTCAGTGTACTAGTTGCCATGTACTCGGTTTGGCACACAGTGAATGGCTGCACATGGCAGCTGATTGCAGAGGATGCTGCCCTGATGCTCCTATTGTGTTTAATAAACACTCGGAGCAGCCAGGCAGCATCCTCTGCCTATCTCTCAGCTGCCACACTCTGACAACTATTGTGCTGCCACAGCTCAGTCCAGCCCAAAAAGTACAAAGTGCATCAGCCCAGGTGGCAGATGCCACCCTGCTTCCTGTCCCTGTAGGGGTTCCCCTGCAATGTGGCACGTAGCACTATGCTATGCCAGCCTGGGCTAATTACACTATAACAGGGAAACCTGTAATGTGGTTTCAGCATATCTATGTCTGAGTGGACTTACTGGGTCACACATGGTGTGTGGCTTGAACTCACTACATCTGTATGCAGGTAAAGGTCATGTGCTTATCACTGAATTTAAACTACAAACCACTGCTACTGCAAGCTGGTCACATGGTCCTATCATTCGGCTTGAAACTGTCTGCTGTTTTAATGCAATAAATCTATTGTGGTTTAAATGATGTTTTCAATGTGTGAGATAAAATGCATGGGATACATGCTGTACATTTACTCACAGTGGGGCCTGCTGGAAATCATTATGATACCACATGCTTACCACTGTTTCTATGGGATTAATTATAATTAACTTGAAAGATTAATGAAGCTAAAATACAAGATGTCTGATATAAAAATAAACTAATCTCCAAAATAAATAATTACTGATATTTAAAAATGGATTTGGGATTGAGATAACATAAGAAAAATATTTGAAATCACAGTTCCAGTGTTGCATCATATGAAAGCGCTTGGTGTAACCTTCAATGGATTTTATTTGTACACAAACACACAGTAGAAGAAACTTAGTAATACCAGCTAATTCATTCATTGTGATGGCTGAGTATGATAAATAATTTAATGATTCAGACTTCAAACTGAAACTTTTGCCATTAAGCTTTACACTGAAGTATAAGTGGGGAGAATAATTGAAGCAACATGTCTTAGTTGAATTCAGCAGTCCTAACTGAAAACTGAGCTACTATTGTATCTCTTATTGTGTCACAAAAATACATCATCAGTCTAGTTATGTGGTGAATAATTTGTTGTCACAGTTGCCTGTCAGACCTTCAGTGTTAGTGTTCACTGTTATCTTATATGGATTGTCCTGAGAAATTACTGGAAGCAGAAAATATTGGCAAAAACATGATTATAGGGGAAGACACACAGCACACTCTCTGAGGGAGTTTCAATTGAGAGAGATGTGCTGACAGACATCAACGCAATGTCTGGCTACACAAATTACTGCCTATCATAGTAAAGAAAATGAGCGGAGGCACACCACTATGGAGAGCCTTCCTTCGCAGACTGTTCAGGAGTTCTTCAGCACATCACTCTGAACTGAATTCCCCCTCTGTGTTTAATGATAGCTAATATTCTGATAGGTGTTTTGTTTACTTTTGACCAAATGGGCCAGAATTTGCTATACCTGTGTTCCTGAAAGGATTATACTGCCCAGTCACACTGTGACCAAATTGTAGAACATTTTAAACACGCTGGGCAACAAATCCAATCCACCCCTGACTTCATTGGCCTGTACAGTAAGTATAGTGATTAGCCAAACTACATTTTAATGGTGTATAAAGCATATAGGTCAGTGTAGCACCTGCATATAATGAGGTTCCCTTGACATTGGGATGCAGGCTTAAATCTTTTGATCAAAATATGAACTAATAGCTCATGTTTTCATTTTGCTAGACACACACAGGTATGCAGTGTAAAGGATAAGCACTGACATCTGTCTTTTAGTTATTTAGATCAGGATTACATAACACATGCACTAGTTACCAAAGTAAGTGTACTTTCTGTAAGATGTTTTACTTTTTTTTATACAGTATCACTTTTTAACTGTAGGTATTATAAAACTTCAGTTTTATAAAATAAAAAATAATTTAATTTCAGCTTTAAAAAACTATTTTTATTGTTAATTATTGTAGATTTTACAATAAATAGTAATAACATGCTAGATAATATTGTATTCCATAAATAAAAATATATAATATGCAACAAGTAAACAATTACAAAACAAGTTACGAAACAAATATATAAAATGTAAAGAAATACATTAAACAAATTATAAGTAACTAGACAAGTATGTAATTAAGTATCTAGACATAATACTAAAATACAATAAATTAAAATAAAATAAATGAAATCAAGTTAAATAAATAATACTAACTATACAAAATATATATTTCCAATGGTCCCAAATATTAATATAAAATGAAATTTAAATTTTGATCTAGGAGTATACTGTATATCACAAGAGATGGGGGGCAGTCAATATAGCCCAGCCCGTAGGCCTGTGTTATGATACAAAGGATCTTTGGCAAAACCAAAGATAAAAGTCCTTAACTTTTTATTACATTGATACCTAATATCACTATATTACAAATGATAACATTAACTCCTAGTTTCAAGATCCTTATTTTTTTCTTATTGAAAACAGTCCTCTACTTTCTTTCTAAATTATGTGACAAATTTATTCCATTTATACTTATATATGTAAGGTCCATCCATCAATATGTATTCACTATGTTTTTGTCCCATTTATTATGCTGCATCTTTCCTAGAGCAAGTCAGTTTATACATTTATGAATGCACCTGTTGAGATGGTAACAAGCAGGTTCTGGCTAAATATACAGTAACCAGTAGAGTGCGCATAAAAATCTTGTTTACCCTCATCCTAGCATACCAGAACCAGAAGCTAAGCAACATAATTCCATCTTTAAACATATTTGTAATACAGCTTTTATTTACTAAAGAAATGTTTGTTTGTTTGATTACTGTTGACCTAAGGTCTACCCCTTGTAGAGACTTATGTGAATCTCATTAACAGTTTTCTGGCATTTCTATCTTTTTAAAATACAGTTCTGTTTGGGGATGCCTAAAGGCAGGGCCAGACTGGCCATCTGGCACTTCTTGCAATGCCAAAAGGGCCGATGGCTAAATGGGCCGATCCAGCTGGATGCCCACCCTAGCAGCAGACTCTCCTGGCAGCATTTTTTCCTCCCCATCAAGTGCACACAATGGACCGGAAACCCCGCTCTGGCCCTGGACTGGGACGATTGACAGGTAGGCTGGTCCCTCCCCCGAGACCAGCTGCCATACAGCGCTTGGCAGCGGATCATACAGATCCGTGTCTCCCCTCTGTGTCCGCCCCTCTCTCCCCATGACACCAGTTGTATCCCCTCTATGAAATGAGCTAAGCATGCCCGGCCGCAGAACGGAAGACTATCTATGTGAATGGCCTGCTGTGAGTTCACTCACACATAACAGATCTGTCTGTGCTTATGTCTTTAATGATAGTGTGTGTGTCTGTGGTATAATTTGAAGTGGAGGCATTATTGTGCATAAAGTAAACTAGTGCACTACTTTGGCACTTGGGGCAGTATTGTGTGGAATAATAGGAACTGAGATGGCATAATAGGAACCTGGGACACTATTAGGTGGCATAATAACAACTGGGGACACCAAGGTGGCATAATATTAATTGGGGACACTAAGATGGCATAATAGGAACTATTTGCATATTACGTTACCTAGGTGATGCTAGACAACCCCCTCCAGTGGTGAGCTGAGGCGTAGAGTATCCTTCTCTAGGTTTCCCTGGGTGCACACGCTAATGAAATGTACTGCGCACACCTATGTGTAACACGTGGGATGTGCACCACCTGACATGAGTGCCGCCGACGTGTGATTGCAGCAAGAGAGGTAAACATGCAGAATGCAGAATGCAAGAAGGTAAGTGTAGTGGGAGGAGGGGTTAATGTAATGTGGGATGAGTCTTGAGTTAATTATTTAATGGTGGAGTGGGGGTTAACCACTTAATGGTGGGTGTATAATGCTTAGTTGAGTATGTGCATAAGATATCTGGGTCTGTCGGTGTGCCTATGTAAGTGTCAGCGGATGTTGTATTTCTGCACCTATCATTGTGTTTATACACAACTCTCTTGTATAATACATTATAATTATAAGATACATATTAAGTATCCAGTGGTCTGAGATTTGACAACTTTATGGATCAAGTCACTTAAACTCATTGGGCATACACAGTTGTGTACAGTGACATCAGAGTGCTGTGCCAACACTTGTTATACCAACTGTGCCCACCAAGTGTTAGCTGTGAATGTCTCTGTGTGTTAGATAGCAAAAGAGACATTTAGCCGGAATACAAGGGGGATTTCATTATTCCCCCAAGATATGTACTTGGGGGGGGGGGGGGGGGGTTGACTTAATTTACTGGGGGTTGGAAATTAATCATTTATTTGTGGGTGGGAATTAATTGGTGGGATGGTGGTTATGTCTATTAATTTGATGGAAGGGGGTATTTAATGTAAGCGGTCACGTTGTTGCCTATTTATGGCTGTGTGGGAGGAAATATGTGTATTACATGTGAATACTATTAATTTAATTTATGAGCAGGTTAAAGGGAATATGCCTATTTATTAAATATGAATGCTATTAATTAAATATTGTGCTAAGTTGGGGAGAAATATATCTATTTAATAAATGTGTATGCTATTAATTTAATGTCAGGGCTGGTTGGAGGGAGAAAGATCTATTTATAAAATAAGAATTCTAGTATTTTAATGCTGGGGAAGGAGGGAGGCCTAATTATTAAACGTGGGTTGTATTAATTTAACTTGATTTTAACTTGATTTAACACTGGGAATGCTTGGAATTTTCTAAATTTCATGTACCCATTTTTTTTTCCAAATAGGGCCTTCAACCTACCAGAATCCACACAAGCAGCAAATAAAGACACCAACAGCCACATGTGGTGAAAGTGACAAGAACAGGTAGGAGAGAGCAGGACAGTCTGCCAAAGGTCCTGAATGTGGTGGGGCAGTCCCAAATTTGGGTGACTGTCTCGCTTAATCATGATTTGGTCCGACTGGAAGAATAGTTGGGAGGTATGTTCCACTTTACAGTGTACTGCTTGTGAAGGCAGAGCTGCGTGCATCTAACAGTAGTGCACACAGTATCGCCTGTGTATTTGTCTAAAATGATAACCATGTTACATAATAGGGGCCTCCTGTCTTAAATGCCCCATGGCCCCCCCAGCCTTATCCCAGCTCCGGTTAGCAGGAGGAATCTGATAGCTGCTCTCAGTCCCTGGATAGGACATAGCCTGCAGAGCAAGCCAAGGAGCTATAAGTCTCACAAGATTTGACAATCTCGTGATAATATGAGCTTCCCTGCTCACTCTACAGGAAGATCCCATCCTGATGGATGTCAACAGCACCAGAAGTATAGATAAGTGTGCTGGGGGTGTCAAAATGTGCCTTGGGGGCAGGCATAATGTGGCTGGAGAGGGTATGATAAATGTAATGTTTTATTATAATATTAAGGCCACATGTTGACTGCGCCCCAACACAATGTGGCCAGGCCCTTTTTGTCTCCACTGAGTAGCGGCGGTGCATAGTTTCTATACTACTCCTCTATGGAGTGGGGGGCAGGCCTTAAAGTTCACTGTACCTGTGTCCCAAATTTATCTTGGCAGTCCTATATATACCATTGTCTGATACTGGTGCACATCATCATCATCATCATCATCTTGAACTGAGGTGGGCCTGTGTGTTTTAAATGCCAGGGCTGATTTTTAGTCCCAGTCCTGCCCTGCCTAAAGGTACACCACAGACTTTCATGCCATAATTGTGGCAATAAACTACACCTGCCAAGTATTACAGCAGCACTAAACAATTATCTGTGTCTGTCCTGTGACCTCATCACCAAACACCTTGCAGCATGATTGCATCAACTAATGTTTGAAGCTTGAGAGCTAACACCAGCAGATAAGGTAACACAAAATGGAATTTGAAGTGGGAGGGAGTAAGCCAGATAGTCCTAAGACAGCATAGCAGATCTGTCACCCATAGCAACCAAAGTATGCAATATTATATCACAGAAGTGTAACTGTGGCACCTTACAAATCTATAATAATGATAATAGGAGGTTAGGCATTGCTATATCTTCTTTTTTCATTTAAGAAAAATTTTTATTGACATTTTTTACATCATTAAAAACCTTAACAACATGAAACTAAAGCAAAACCAACGCAGGGGTAGTATACCATGTTGTATTCGCAAATGTGTATTTTTGGGCCTACTATATTCAGTGGACGCCATTAGCAAGAAAATGAATTATGTCTCCTGCATTCTCCTCGCTCATGTCGAATCAGCCTTTTTATATATAGACAGCGAGTGGACCACTGAATACACCCTGCGAGAGAAAACAAGCAGTGGTGTGCATGAATCAGTCATCAGAAGGACCACTGGATCACGTGGGACACAGGTAAGTTATTTTCTGGGATTGGCTTAAATTTGAACATAAAATAGAATATTTACTTTGTAGTGGGTAGTGGTTTTTTTGGGGTTCACCCAAATTTTAAATGTAGTAATTGCAGCTTACCCAAATATATATTGGGTAAAATGTGCTTTAATTACAATTATTGTTCGTACTTACCTAACGGCCACACTCCAGAGACAACCACTACCTCTGTGAGCTCTTTGTTCCAGCCGTAGTCTGGTTTGTTATCTGCAGATGTTTATAATGGGCAATTCTGTGATAGCAAATTATATTGCTATATTATAACATTATAGGACATTATAAGCGGATACAGATATCAGTTGCACTATCACAGTATAGCAGTAACTGCTAGAACATATCTATTAGGTAAGTAAAGGAAATAAAGATGACAAATGTGGCATTAAAAAGGGAAGGAAAAGCTTTCATAGAGTAATTCTCCATTTTTTCCACTGAAACACTTTTCTCCCCTTCATGACCATACAACCGTACAACCCCAAAAATGTAAATAACTAGTTCTCTGGAGTATAAGGATACAAAATATGTGTTTTTTATACAAGGTTTGATTGATTAATAGGCCTCAGAGACAAAGGTATAAAACAAAACATATAAAATATACATTTCATAATTTTTTTTTTACATTTACATTATATCACAACTGCACACAGAAGCAGAACATCCATGTGTACAAATCACTAGGGTTGGAGTAAGTGGTGATAGAGTATCTTTTCTTGTAGGTGACATACCTTAATGCAGTATCACAGAGATTGGCTGCATCATTAGGCAGCACGGTGGCTCAGTGGTTAGCACTTCTGCCTCTCAGCCCTGGGGTCATGAGTACAATTCCCGACCATGGCCTTATCTGTTTAGAGTTTGTATGTTCTCCCCGTGTTTGCGTGGGATTCCTCCGGGTACTCCGGTTTCCTCCCACACTCCAAAAACATACTGGTAGGTTAATTGACTGCTATCAAAATTGACCCTAGTCTCTCTCTGTCTGTCTGTGTGTGTATGTTAGGGAATTTAGACTGTAAGCTCCAATGGGGCAGGGACTGATGTGAGTGAGTTCTCTGTACAGCGCTGCAGAATTAGTGGTGCTATATAAATAAATGATGATGAGGATGATCATTCTGGGGGGCTAGTTAGGGATCTGGGGTGGGAGATGGGAACCCAATGTTTTTATTGTTTTTAACTAACTTTTATCATGTTAGAGCAGACAGGATCCATGCACTCACTACTATCAGTGATCTATTAAGTATGTGATGCAGAGGAGAGCTAGACCAAATCTACCTTGCTCTGACATGGCATCCCCCAGCCTGGAGGGTCCAGGTGACATGACAATGACATCACCAGGTTTCCATCACAAACTCTAATGCAAAAATCCTGGTACTGCATTGTATCACTTAGAGTTCATATACTGTAAATTATTTCTGGCACAGTGCTGGAACCGGAGACTGTCACTGACAGCCTGGTTGCAGTACTAGATGAAGGGGGCACCCGAATTGGCACCATTTTTATATATCATTTTAATACAGTGTTTCAGAATTCACTGAAGGATGTTTTAAGTCATTTGGGAAGTGGTTAACAGGCTCAATTCTACTGCTCTTTAATGTGTTACCCGAAAGCATGAAAAGAGTGGCTTTTATGGATTGAAAAAAGGCACTAATTGCAAAAGAGTTGTTGATGGTGGCCTGTCTGATGTGGCTATTTGGACTGCTCTTCGAATGGCCAGATTTTTCGCAGTTTGCCCCAGAAATGTAGGGGTAATGTCAAATCCGACCCAGTTGTTGGGCCAAGAGGCTGTAGTGACCAGCTTGTAGACAAGTCTGTCAGCTGAGGCCACAGAGTCTTTAATTTTGACTTTTTCTAAATTTTTCACAGAACCTAAATGATTGCTCACTTGTACCTACAGTTCTATTCAGACCAATCAAGGGCATGTGAAAGAAAGTCAGAAAAATAATTATAGGCATGTGGTGCTATCACACATCCAAACCAAGGAAACCTATGAAGAGGTCCCTTTCCAAAGTCCTTCTTTTCCATGTTTCTTCTAGATAAGTGGAAAAAACCTTCAACACAATGTGCGAAATTTAAACTTGTCCTGTGGATTTTCTCATATTACTTAATTCAAGACGCCTTTGTGAATCAATCCATAACCTCCTATAAATGTGTATACAAAAAGGAATAAATATGTAGCCTCAGCCTAGTGAGATAAAAGGTAACTGAAGGACAACTTACACAGAATTTGTGACAGCCATGTATGTAGCAGCACACTCATGGGCAAAGTAGAAAACTCATATAGTGAAGCACTGTTATACTGTAATAATAATAACTTATAGAAAGAGCTGCCATTGCACTCACATTTGACATGAGAATAACAGGATTTTCATAGGTTGCATTTCCTGGAAACTAATACAGAAGTGTGAGTTGCTCAAGCAATATATAGGTTCATAGCAGGTGCTTGAAAGGGTGGGGTTTAGCCAGCAAAGAACAAATACAGAGAAAATCCCCCAGCACCAGGCCCGGCGCTCCCATTAGGCAAGGTTAGGCACTTGCCTAGGGCGCCGGGCTCTGGAGGGCACCACAGTATTCTAAAATACTTTAAAACTGTGCGGCGACCGCTGACCATACCTGTCACGGCCGCCGCACAGCATTCAGATGGACGGGGAGGGGGGAAGAGGCTATTTTGTCACCACCGCCGCCTCTCTGCTCCGTCTCCTCCCCTCCACTTACTAGTGTCAGTGAGTGGAGGGGAGGAGACGGAGCAGAGAGGCGGCGGTGGTGAGACAAGGTAAGTAGAGGAGGGAGGTGGGAGGCGATTTTTGCAGGGGAGGGGCGCCGCTTTTTTAAAAATGCCTAGGGCGCCGTGGATCCTAGCACCGGCCCTGCCCAGCACACTGCTATAACCAGCAAAGCAGCTGCTATTTCTACTTGTACATAAAAATGCAGGCTTTTTGGAGCACCTCTTGGTAAGTTAGCTCTCAATTTAAAAACACATATGTATGGCCCAAACATAGGGACTCTCACTGTTAAGAGTTAGGACCAACCGATTAGCAGAAATTCCTTGACAGGGTCTGTGGCTTACCACACATTTGCAAATGAGTGCAACTGAGAATTCTGCATTTCTATGTACAAGTAGAAGTATCAACTTCTTTACTGGTTATAACAGTGTACTAGGGGATTTTTCTTTGCAATTATATCCTGGACACTGCAAGATGCTTATATGGTTAACATGTCGGACTCCTTCCCGGAATTTCCTCCAGATGGAGCTCTCATACAGAACATAAAAAAATAGAAACTCATAGAACAGTCAGCTGCTTAAGTCCTGGGAATAACCTGCAGCAAGATGTCTTTTAATGTCTGGATGTGTAGCCAGGAATTACTTGTACCTTACACTATTAATGCATTTCCACCAAAGCCACTATCAAAATCTGAAGTGGAGTTTATGCTCGGGACTGGGCATCTGACGGATACTGTATGAACTATGCCATTGATGTGAGAGTAGGATACTTGGAAAAACTTGGGGAATATATTTTAACATTTTTATGTTAATATTGATTGCTGTGGATGTAAGCGTAGTTCCATAAATTAAACTATGGTTAAGAAGGTAATAAAAATATATCTATTTTTCTGTATCCATTATCGGTACTTTAAATTGGAGCACGATAGCTATGAGATTTGGAAGCTGATCGCTTGGTGATTAAAAGATAAGCATTGGAGGAAAGACTTGTGTCTTCTCTAGATTCATGCAAAATGAAGCAAATTAAGTTTACACACAGTATAAAATGGAGTTCTATGTCATGCATGAAAGCGCCATCTGGAGGAAATTCTGGGAAAGAGTCAGATATATTAAACTTACAAACATCTTGTAGTTTCCAGGATATGCAACCTATGAAAGGCCTATTATTCTCATCTCAAATGTGAGTACATTACATAAGATACTACAGTACAGTGCTTCACTATATGAGTTTTCTCCTTTTTTCCATGAGTGTGCTGCGCTATAGACGGCTGTCACAATTTCAACTTAGGTAAGTTGTCTTTCAGTTACCTTTTATCTCACTAGGCTGAGGCGGATATAAGGTGAACACCTAAGTTATTTTCCAACACTAGCAAGTTGAGATTGTGGTACATACCAAAGGACACACATGTTAGACACCTTTGGTGCAATTCTACTGTCATTAATACAGATTTTTATTGTTTGTTTTCTTTTTTTACACAATTTTGTTTGAAGCTATAATACATGGATTGATTCACAAAGACATTGGGCTAGATTTACTAAGCTGCGGGTTTGAAAAAGTGGGGATGTTGCCAATAGCAACCAATCAGATTCTAGCTGTCATTTTGTAGAAAGTACTAAGTAAATGAAAGGTATAATCTGATTGGTTGCTATAGGCAACATCCCCACTTTTTCAAACCCGCAGCTTAGTAAATCTAGCCCATTGTGTTGAATGAAGTAGTAAGAAAAAAAAAATCCACAGGGCATGTTTTCATTTTCGCATAGTATGTATAATTTTTTTCAATTACCTGGAAGGAACATTAAAGAAGGACTTTGGAAAGGGAATTTTTCCTAAGTT
Source organism: Mixophyes fleayi (assembly GCF_038048845.1). Lineage (NCBI taxonomy): Eukaryota > Metazoa > Chordata > Amphibia > Anura > Limnodynastidae > Mixophyes > Mixophyes fleayi. The sequence goes on from NC_134402.1 coordinate 262,740,769, forward strand.
TTCTTCATTTGGATGTATGATAGCGCCAAGATCTTACAATTGTAGTTTTATTTTGTTTTACATGTGTAAAGGTTGATGGTCATTTGTTTATAAGTAGGCTGCAATCATCAGGAATCACAGGATTAGTGGATTTTCACACTTTTCCCAATCAAGGGCATGGTCAGCATATATAAACTCGTCATTGCCTCTATAACGGTTTCCTTTTTGTGCAATTGAGCTATAAACATTTGCTGACAGTTCCAGTACATAGTTCTTGTTTGCAGACTTCTCTGCTGCCTGACCCTTACATTCATTCAGTTTCTATCTGTATTCCTGCTTCCCTCTAGACTTTGTGTCATGCTTGATATATATATCAGCAGCTGCCTAGTGAAACCCTCTTGGGGGATGTGGCCTGTGGTCTTCTGGCAGCAGAGTCCAATTCTCCTAATGAATGAAGTGGCTATTAGAGTATGTGCTCCAAAGTAGGCTGTGCCAATCATAAAAGGCAAAAAGGTCCATGTCCTTGTTCTGTCATTACACTTAGTACAAGCCATGAACCTAGCTGTTGTTCCACTACTGGCCACAATTCTGAGCTAGTTAAGAAGCAGAAATTAAATAAAACCAACCAATATAATTCTTGCAAGGCCTTGTTGGTGAGATGGATGTGCTCCACACAATTTTTTTCTCTGGTGTGTCCTCTTGCTTTACTTCTTGACTGGAAAAGTTGTTCACAATTTCACTCTGCCAGTGCCATCTATAAAAATCTTCTCAGACATTTCTACTTATTATTCCCAGTACTACAAAATATTTTCTAAATGTGATGTGAAAATCCTGCTATCTGACTGTTCTCGTGGTTGTGCCATTGACCTTACACCCAGTACGTCTCCAGCAAAAATGCTTCCCTGCTTGCAAGGAGGGTGGAAATGCACTGTAATAATGCAAATCACACCATCAAACTGTCATCAGTGAACATTGAGTGGGCAGGATTATGATAACGCAATTAGCATAATCATATCCATTGCCCCGGACAATAGTTATGAAAAGTAGGATAACATGATATTGGGGTCTGGATAGGATTAAGAATGCAGAACAGGAGATACAACAGTTGCAAACGCAACTGGCCCCAGAGGAACAGGGGAGCTTGAGCTGCGACTCCATTAGCATCAACCAATAAGTGACAAGCAAAGGTGCCATGTGCACTTCCACATTTTAGCAACTGGGCTAAGGGTCCTCTTCTATGTCACTGAAGAAACCTCTTTTTAATATCAAAGTATACTATAACAGACTATTTATTTCAAAAGACTTCATATTACTTTCTGAAAAACATTTACTATAGAGCAATAATTTTACCATATAATGTTCTTTAAACGTGGTATATACAGTAATACGCACTTTAATAGACATCATCATGACAGCTACCATTTGGCACAAGCATGTATCATAGCACTGTTGTAAGCCTGTTTTACATACTGTGACAAAACAGGGTCCCACTGGACAGAGATCTTTTTTTTCATCATCTGTTTCTCACATTTTAATGTACTTTTTAAATTGGCCCAGTCTATGTATATACACCAGAGAATGTAGTCATTTCATGTTATTAGCTACATGTTGGCCTTGCTATTAAATGCAATATTGTATGTATTGGAAATATAAAGACTGTTGCCATATTGTGTGAAAATAGCAGGGCAGCAGAAGCCCTATTGCATGGCAGGATGGAAAATTCTTTTAGGTAAGGTAATTACCATTTGTCTCAACTGTCCACTGTTATGGGGTGTGACATAGATCTGGGCTGTTAGTAATCAGAATTATGTCTGAGTGACTGTTAATATAGCTAGCTGGTGGCCTTAGTTATCTATATATAGCTGGTAGCCCAAGTTAGTTATCTAGGTCAACAGGTAATTTAGGAGGTAATTAGGTTAGAAGTTCCAGAATATGTACAATGAGTCTCCACAGTACTATATTGGCTGAAATTTATAAATATCTAGCAATATAAATGCTATTGTATCAAAATGTATCTTAGATGCTGCAGATACAATGTATCAAACATCTTAATGTTTCACGCAAGAGTGAAGTGTCATGTTATTTACTGGAATTGGTCGGGAATTGAACTCATGACCCCAGTGCTGTAAGGCAGAAGTGCTAACCACTACGCCACCGTGCAACCCTTTGTTAAGTTTATCCAGCCAAATAGCTAATTCATACATGCCAACTCTCCCGGAATGGCCAGGAGACTCCCGAATTTCAGGTAGGTTTCCCGGGAGAGCTGGAAATTCTCCCGCATCTGCCCACTTCACTAAATTAGAGCCGGCATGTATGGGCGGAGGGGGCAGAGCTTCGCTATTTGCATCATTTTGGCCCTGCCCCCAGTGATGTAATGCTTGTTTGGGGTCTTTTTTATCACTGTAAAAAGACCCAAAGCAGGCAATGCGTCACAGGGGTGGGGCCAAAATGACTCAATCTGTGAAGCCCCGCCCTCTCCACCCATACACCTCTCATGCCCTCCAGGATCTCCAGGGCCCGGCCAACATAAGGTTAGCAAGTAAGAACTAATTCAGTCACCTTATTCTATTGTATAATCAAGGTAACAGAGATGGTATGTCTAACAGTTAAATAATTTAAGTGTCCATTGATAGCCTCCCTGAATATACAACCACAATTATAAGGAGAGCAGTATGTCAATGGAGTCAATCTATCTTGGAGGACCTGTGTACAAGACATCAGCACAAAGGAATCTGGGCCAGGTATTGCAGTGCCACTGGAGGAAACCCTACCAGTAACCCAGGCTGGGGGACACAGGGCTGTCTTGCAAAACGGTAGCGGTAATACTGCGGGAGGATAAAACACTGAAGGATACTGAGCCTGCAAGAGTCTGCTGAAGGCTACATGCTACCATTTACCCTGTACCATGTGAACTTCTTATGGTGTTGTGCTGCGTAATAAAGCCTTATATTCTGGTCGGCCAAGTGAGTTGAATCCCAAGGAGGGTAACCCCCATCCCAGTTAAGGGTGGTTCCCTCACACATATCAATTGTTTATTTTTGCATAAATAAGCATTTTCATTATCTGAGTTACTTGAAAAGAGAAGTTACAATTCTAAGGAAACATTCCTTTAAGCAGTATATCTCATTAAAGTACACCCTTGTTATATTGTATTTTTTAAAACACCCACTTTTCCTAATTGTCAGAAAAGCGTGGAAGAATATTTAAATTAAATTCTTGTGGTGTCCAGCGCTGAGTGTCGAGAAAACAAAACCACTGAGGGGTGATCAGGAGCAAAGCAAAAAAGGAGTAAATTTGCTCCTGGACAAACCATGTTACATTACAAAAAGGTGCAAATTAATAAAATTTTTGCACACAAGGAAAATAGTGGCGGCCTTTTCATGTTACACCGCACAAATACTTAATAACTTTACATTTTAGAGTAAAAATAAAGCTATTTAAGACATGCCTTATCTCACCATAAATCTGTCCCCTCCAAATTTATCTCCCCCCTCCAGTGTAACATGGTTTTGTCAAGGTGCAAATTTGCTCCTTTTTTCATGCTTTGCTCCTAACTAAGCATCAGGCCCTAAATACAATAAATACAGACTCTCCCAAACCTGTAACCTACTACACAAGTGATACAATGTGTAGTGACAACTATTTATAGGGTATAACAATGCAATTATGTCAATGACAAGTTGCATGTGTTTCATGAAAAGACCCCTGCTTCTCCATGATCTCCTAAATCCACACACTGAGTCCTTTGCATATGCGCTCCTTCATACCTGTACCCCACAACAGAAGTGAAGTGATATGGAAAGACACCTATTTGCTCTGGAATGACAGCTGTTTCATAGACTATGGCAATGCAAAAATCTCAATGAATAGTACCAGATTCCCTAAACTACACTAAGGGAGTGTTCTTAAGAGCCTTTGAGTGGCTTTAAATCCCATGAAAACTCCAGTTTTGGGCGGATTGCCGCATTTGAAAGTTTCGAGACTATTTAATAATAGAGGACTGTACCAGATATCTCTCAACCTCTTCATTCGCAAATCCAGTCAACATAGAAGTCCTCATAGGTGTCTATGGGGACTGTGATTTTGCCTTATTTATAAAGCTATGAAATTAGGGTCTTAACCCTGGTAGCATCTGAATATGGTGTTAGCCATTATAACCTATGGGTCCTCAGATCCCCCCATTGCAAATTCAACCAGGCCATTAAGAACCTGTTAGTGAAGTGGTTGCAATCACTTTACGATAGATTATTTGCTGGGACAGGCTCCTTTCGGAGCCGCTGTCCCAGTAAATACATTTTAATAAATTGCAATGTTAGTTAATTTCATATCATTAAAAATTAACTTGATCAATTTACGATTGGATATAAGTAGACCCCTATTTTCTTTGCATGTGTTTGATGAAAAGATTGCTGTCTCTACCAGATCCACTAATCCCACACACTAAATTCTTTGCATACACCCTATTCCCCAGCTGCACCTCTCACTGCAGTAGTGACATGACATGCAAAGGCAGCTGTTTTATAGGGTATGTCAATGCAAAATCTCAGTGAAAATCTCCATGTGTTTCATGAAAAGACCCAAGTTTCTGCACTAACTGATTTGCATACAAACTCCCCAAGGGGCCTATTGAACAAACGTTTCCCCCCTGTAAAATCCCCGAAAACAACAGTTTTCGGGGATTAAACAATAGATTGGTATTTATGATTGTAGCATCGCAGCAGATATCATAGATATCTGCTGCTTTGCATCTCTTATCGTTTTACTGAGCACTCCCCATAACAGTGTATGGGGAGTGCTCAGTAACGCTATTAAACAATAAATTGACTTTTCAATCATGTTAATGTACACCAGCTCAATATTATAATTGAAAAGTTTCAGTGCTGTCAGCTCTGCTCCGAAGAGCAGAACTGGACAGCGCATGTGTGGAGGGATCACATGATCCCTCCCTGTCACTCACCGCACTCTCTCTGCAACTATAATTGCAGAAAGAGAGCAGAGATATTTGTGCGCATGCCCAAGGTTTTCACTCGGCGCATCCGCACTGGAGTCAGAAGAGGAGCCCCGTTCATCGCATGTTGCTTCGGGAATGAAGTAGCAGTGATAAGTATGTTTTCCACTTCACAGGAACAGCAGTTTTTCGGAACTGCTGTTTCTGTGTTGCTTTTTTAATAAATATGAGAAATAGTTAAATCCTTATCAATGCGATAAGGATTGAAAACTATTTTTCATTTTTGGTGACTGTTGATAAATGTGCCCCCTAGAGTGGTATCCCACTATACAAGTGTCTCCCCATAGGGAAAATATGAGACAAAATGTCTGTGGAATATATACTGCGTTAGCAATTTTTTAACATACACATAATTAATTTGCTATCATTACATTTAATTACCAATCCTTTTAGCAAACAAAAGTTTTCTTTTAGTATCTGCCTTGGGAACATTTAATAACCTGAATTGAGAATTCCTGATATATAGCATGGTTTTCTGTCCCTGGCAGCAATAACATAAATTACATAAATAATAGCTTGAATTTTGGCCATTATATTATATATAAAACATTTAAACTTATACTATGGTACCTCTTTGAAGCATACAGGTTCAGTAGTTATCTCTTGTCTGTTTTTCCTCCTTCTGTTCATATCGTTTGCAGACTCAAAAAACAACTCTCCTTTGCCATTGGTCGGTGCTGCAGATTCAAAAAAATAAAAAAAAACAACCAAACAAAAAAATAATGGAACACACTATGAAATGGAAGAAGTACGTTATAGACCGACCAGTGGTTGGTATCGATAAGATAATACCACTGTAAAATTAATAAACACCGGTGCAAACTTCCGATGAGATGAGCATCCCTGGTTATGAGAGTCGCTGGAAAGTATATACCGGTACTTATATATGTCCTTACTCCAGTGGGTGTAGTGTAAGTTGCATTGTATGGTATATAAAATTAAATGTCATAAAACGTTCCTAGACTGCATTGCAACAGAAGCATCTGTATTAGTGATAATACAGTAAATGACCTTATTAACTCCCATGGAAATCCCCATTGGTTACATATGTTTGACTTCCTGGTCTATGATAATGAGTTTCAGATTCTGTTTGGATGCCATAGATCACGGATGTCTAATAACGTTATTACACAAAAACGAACAGGCATTACTATAAATAATGTATTGTCTAGTATTTCCAACCCAGTATATCAGAAGTCATCACTCTATAGCGATAATCCATTACACCGACAGATAACTAATACAACAAATAATGCTTCATAAACATTTAGCTGTTTTAATTGTATTATTTTATTTATGTTGTTCATATCCTACAATCAATAAAATGATGGTGTTGAATTTACATCCTATAGACGTTTCATGAGATTTCTACAATGACATTTGTAAAACAAAATAATGCAGTGTATTTCTGCAGTGTAACTATATTTTGGCACTATAGATCCCAGAATGTCCTACGGGTGCTGGCAAGTATGTCATGCTGGGACATGTAGTTCACCAACAACCGGAATGCCAAAACCTGCCATGCCTGCTCCTTCCAGCCATGTAACCCCAAGTCACTATCTGGATGTTTCAATTTAATTTGTGAACGGTTACTGAAGCAGTACAATTGTATATGTGATCAAGAGATACAAATGACATTACACAGTATAAACATAAAAGATTACATATTATACAAAGTATGTACAGTCTGTCTCTAATACAGCTACTATGTAAAAGTTGGGAGTTTATAAACAGTAAACTACATTACATTGTTGTGATACTATCCTATAGTACTTTCACATAAATGTGTAATCTTTTTTCCTAAACACGGAACTTTTTTTTATTTAGTCCAGGGAAGCCCCGTACTTTCTTGTTAAGGGAAAATATTGCATAACGTAGGAAGCTTGTCTATCCAGTTTGTGTGAAGTTACTTAGCACAGAAGACGTGCTGGGACGCTACAAGTTCTATAGAATCAAGGACTAAAATATTTTATCACAGCGATTTTCAGTTCACATATACCGTTTCCTTTCTAATTTTATTAGATGACCTTACACGTTTACATAATCATTGACAACGTACTTAAAACATAGCAAACAAAAGCAATAGCCAGGAGAGCGCAACTAAGTGTAGTAAATTAGGGGGGTGTCATGATGTAAAATTATAATAGCGAGGATCACCTTATGTATCAGCAGATATAGAACACAGGCTTGTGTGAGTGGGAAGCCTGCTTCCGAGGTCAGCTGCTACTGAGACTGAGAGCACCAGTTCCGGACGGAACTGACAGCTACAGTCACACAGCGCAGCTACGTGCCTGCCATAGGATTCCTACCAGTATCGCCTACAGCATTAACGTGTTTATCTTAGGGATGAGCGCGCTCGGATTTCTGAAATCCGAGCCCACCCGAACGTTGCGGATCCGAGTCGGATCCGAGACAGATCCGGGTATTGGCGCCAAATTCAAAAGTGAAACTGAGGCTCTGACTCATAATCCCGTTGTCGGATCTCGCGATACTCGGATCCTATAAATTCCCCGCTAGTCGCCGCCATCTTCACTCGGGCATTGATCAGGGTAGAGGGAGGGTGTGTTAGGTGGTCCTCTGTGCTGTTTAGTTCTGTGCTGTTTAGTTCTGTGCTGTTTAGTTCTGTGCTGTTTAGTTCTGTGCTGTTTAGTTCTGTGCTGTTTAGTTCTGTGCTGTTTAGTGCTGTGCTGTGCTGTGCTGTTTAGTGCTGTGCTGTGCTGTGCTGTGCTGTGCTGTGCTGTGCTGTGCTGTGCTGTGCTGTGTTCTGCAGTATCAGTCCAGTGGTGCTGTGTGCTGTGCTCTGTCCTTCTGAGGTCAGTGGTGCTGCTGGGTCCTGTGCTGTGTCCTGTTCAGTCCAGTGGTGCTGTGTCCTGTGCTCTGTGCTTCTAAGGGCATAGTTATTTCCCCAATATTCCCCTGTGTTTAAAAAAATAAAAAAAAGTTTTTTTATAAAATACCAAAAACTACTTTAATATTTTTTAATTACCACAAAATTTTCACAACCAATCCTGCAGTATAAGCCCATTGGTACTGCAATATTACCAAGTTCACACATTCAGCAGTAAAAGTCCAGTGGTACTGCAATATTACAAAGTTTACACATTCTGCAGTATCAGTCCAGTGGTGCTGTGTCCTGTGCTCTGTCCTGCTGAGTTCCGTAGTGCTGCTGGGTCCTGTGCCGTGTCCTGTTCAGTCCAGTGGTGCTGTGTCCTGTGCTCTGTGCTTCTAAGGGCATAGTTATTTCCCCATTATTCCCAAGTTTGTAAAAAATAAAAAAAAAGTAAAAAAAAATAAAAAATTAAAAAAAAAAAAAAAATATATAATAATAATAACCAAATTTGCAAAACCAATCCAGCATTATAAGTCCATTGGTACTGCAATATTACCAAGTTCACACATTCTGCAGTATCAGTCCAGTGGTGCTGTGTCCTGTGCTCTGTCCTGCTGAGTTCCGTAGTGCTGCTGGGTCCTGTGCCGTGTCCTGTTCAGTCCAGTGGTGCTGTGTCCTGTGCTCTGTGCTTCTAAGGGCATAGTTATTTCCCCATTATTCCCAAGTTTTTAAAAAATAAAAAAAAAGTAAAAAATAATAAAAAATTTAAAAAAAAAAAAATATATAATAATTATAACCAAATTTGCAAAACCAATCCAGCAGTATAAGTCCATTGGTACTGCAATATTACCAAGTTCACACATTCTGCAGTATCAGTCCAGTGGTGCTGTGTCCTGTGCTCTGTCCTGCTGAGTTCCGTAGTGCTGCTGGGTCCTGTGCCGTGTCCTGTTCAGTCCAGTGGTGCTGTGTCCTGTGCTCTGTGCTTCTAAGGGCATAGTTATTTCCCCACTATTCCCAAGTTTTTTAAAAATAAAAAAAAAGTAAAAAAAAATAAAAAATAAAAAAAATATATAATAATTATAACCAAATTTGCAAAACCAATCCAGCAGTATAAGTCCATTGGTACTGCAATATTACCAAGTTCACACATTCTGCAGTATCTTGTGCTACATATAATGGAGACCAAAAATTTGGAGGATAAAGTAGGGAAAGATCAAGACCCACTTCCTCCTAATGCTGAAGCTGCTGCCACTAGTCATGACATAGACGATGAAATGCCATCAACGTCGTCTTCCAAGCCCGATGCCCAATCTCGTAGTACCGGGCATGTAAAATCCAAAAAGCCCAAGTTAAGAAAAAGTAGCAAAAAGAGAAACTTAAAATCATCTGAAGAGAAACGTAAAGTTGCCAATATGCCATTTACGACACGGAGTGGCAAGGAACGGCTTAGGCCCTGGCCCGTGTTCATGACTAGTGGTTCAGCTTCACCCACGGATCTTAGCCCTCCTCCTCCTCCCCCCCCCTACAAAAAATTGAAGAGAGTTATGCTGTCAGCAACAAAACAGCAAACAACTCTGCCTTCTAAAGAGAAATTATCACAAATCCCCAAGGCGAGTCCAAGGGTGTTGGTGGTTGTCAAGCCTGACCTTCCCATCACTGTACGGGAAGAGGTGGCTCGGGAGGAGGCTATTGATGATGTAGCTGGCGCTGTGGAGGAACTTGATGATGAGGATGGTGATGTGGTTATTGTAAATGAGGCACCAGGGGGGGAAACAGCTGATGTCCATGGGATGAAAAAGCCCATCGTCATGCCTGGTCAGAAGACCAAAAAATGCACCTCTTCGGTCTGGAGTTATTTTTATCCAAATCCAGACAACCAATGTATGGCAATATGTAGCTTATGTAAAGCTCAAATAAGCAGGGGTAAGGATCTTGCCCACCTAGGAACATCCTCCCTTATACGTCACCTGAATAACCTTCATAGTTCAGTGGTTAGTTCAGGAACTGGGGCTAGGACCCTCATCGGTACAGGGACACCTAAATCCCGTGGTCCAGTTGGATACACACCAGCAACACCCTCCTCGTCAACTTCCTCCACAATCTCCATCAGATTCAGTCCTGCAGCCCAAGTCACCAGCCAGACTGAGTCCTCCTCAATACGGGATTCATCCGAGGAATCCTGCAGCGGTACGCCTACTACTGCCACTGCTGCTGTTGCTGCTGTTAGTCGGTCATCTTCCCAGAGGGGAAGTCGTAAGACCGCTAAGTCTTTCACCAAACAATTGACCGTCCAACAGTCGTTTGCCATGACCACCAAATACGATAGTAGTCACCCTATTGCAAAGCGTATAACTGCGGCTGTAACTGCAATGTTGGTGTTAGACGTGCGCCCGGTGTCCGCCATCAGTGGAGTGGGATTTAGAGGGTTGATGGAGGTATTGTGTCCCCGGTACCAAATCCCCTCGAGATTCCACTTCACTAGGCAGGCGATACCAAAAATGTACAGAGAAGTACGATCAAGTGTCCTCAGTGCTCTTAAAAATGCGGTTGTACCCACTGTCCACTTAACCACGGACATGTGGACAAGTGGTTCTGGGCAAACGAAGGACTATATGACTGTGACAGCCCACTGGGTAGATGCATCCCCTTCCGCAGCAACAGCAACAGCTGCATCAGTAGCAGCATCTACAAAATGGCTGCTCATGCAAAGGCAGGCAACATTGTGCATTACAGGCTTTAATAAGAGGCACAACGCTGACAACATATTAGAGAAAATGAGGGAAATTATCTCCCAGTGGCTTACCCCACTTAGACTCTCATGGGGATTTGTGGTGTCAGACAATGCCAGTAACATTGTGCGGGCATTAAATATGGGCAATTTCCAGCACGTCCCATGTTTTGCCCACACCATTAATTTGGTGGTGCAGCATTACCTCAAGAGTGACAGGGGTGTGCAGGAGATGCTTGCGGTGGCCCGCAAAATTGCTGGACACTTTCGGCATTCAGCCAGTGCCTACCGCAGACTAGAGGCACATCAAAAAAGCTTGAACCTGCCCTGCCATCACCTCAAACAAGAGGTTGTGACGCGCTGGAACTCCACCCTCTATATGCTGCAGAGGATGGAGGAGCAGCAAAAGGCCATTCAGGCCTACACAGCCACCTACGACATAGGCAAAGGAGTGGGGATGCGCCTGAGTCAAGCGCAGTGGAGACTGATTTCCGTGTTGTGCAAGGTTCTGCAGCCATTTGAACTTGCCACACGAGAAGTCAGTTCCGACACTGCCAGCTTGAGTCAGGTCATTCCCCTGATCAGGCTGTTGCAGAAGCAGCTGGAGAAAGTGAGGGAGGAGCTGGTAAGCCATTGCGATTACAGCAAGCATGTAGCTCTTGTGGATGTAGCCCTTCGTACGCTTTGCCAGGATCCGAGGGTGGTCACTCTTTTAAAGTCAGAGGAATACATTCTGGCCACCGTGCTCGATCCTCGGTTTAAAGCGTATGTTGTGTCTCTGTTTCCGGCGGACACAAATCTACAGCGGTGCAAAGACCTGCTGGTCAGGAGATTGTCCTCTGAAGAGGACCGTGACATGCCAACAGCTCCACCCTCATTTTCTTCCACATCTATGGCTGCGAGGAAAAAGCTCAGTTTTCCCAAAAGAGGCACTGGCGGGGATGCTGATAACATCTGGTCCGGACTGAAGGACCTGCCAACCATTGCAGACATGTCTACTCTCGCTGCATTGGATGCTGTCACAATAGAAAAAATTGTGGATGATTACTTTGCTGACACCATCCAAGTAGACATGTCAGACAGTCCATATTGTTACTGGCAGGAAAAAAAGGCAGTTTGGAAGCCCCTGTACAAACTGGCTCTATTTTACCTGAGTTGTCCCCCCTCCAGTGTGTACTCGGAAAGAGTTTTTAGTGCAGCGGGGAACCTGGTCAGTGAGCGGCGAAGGAGGTTGCTTCCTCACAACGTTGAAAAAATGATGTTTATAAAAATGAATAATCAATTCCTCAATGAAGTACAGCACTGCCCTCCAGATACTACAGAGGGACCTGTGGTTGTGGAGTCCAGTGGGGACGAATTGATAATGTGTGATGAGGAGGAAGTACACACTGTAGGGGGAGAGGAATCAGAGGTTGAGGATGAGGACGACATCTTGCCTCAGTAGAGCCTGTTTAGTCTGTACAGGGAGAGATGAATAGCTTTTTTGGTGTGGGGGCCCAAACAAACCAATCATTTCAGTCAAAGTTGTTTGGTAGGCCCTGTCGCTGAAATGATTGGTTTGTTAAAGTGTGCATGTCCTATTTCAACAACAGACCTCTCAACTGCAGCTCATCCCTTCTCTGCGGGGATAATGTCTCCTGTGCTCTGACACGTCACTCTGTGTACTCTCAGCCTCAGGATCTGACACTACAGCTACCATGCCTCTTGTAGCAGCCCTCACTCCAGGGCCTCTTCCATGTGCAGTGTCCCCCTCTCTCTTGGGTTCACTATAGTGGCATGGAGTTCTCCCCCTCATCCAGGGCACACATTCCTTGCCCTGGCTCAGTCACCACGCTCAGACTTCCAGGCAATGCTGGGGGAGCCTGGGAGCTTCCACCCCAGGTCCCCAGCTACAACTCTCCTCTCCTGTGTCTTCTCTCTCTTTCTGACACTTTAAAGATCGTGCCTTTAAATGAAAAAGTCAGTCTTCATTGCACGACTATGTGCAAGTGCAACAGGGACATTTTTTTGGGTTTACAAAGTCAAACAATAACACTACGACCCTGTCTGTCTGGGGTCTGTCAATGACGAATTGTCTGGAGCATGTTTTGAGGAGGTATTGTGGCCCCGGTATCAAATTGGGTACTGGGGCCACCCCACTATGCAGTCCAGATACTTGTTTGGTGGAATTCCGACACGTGGAGGGTTTTTTAATTATATTGTGGCCTCGGTACCAAATTGTGTACCGGGGCCACCACACTACGCAGTCAAGATACTTGTTTGGTGGAATTCAGACCAGTTGAGGGTTTTATTATTATATTGTGTGGACCACTCTATCTATACCACACTACAACTCTATACCACTCTATTTCCTACTTTAATTCTATTTAATTCTATTTCCTACTTTAATTCTATTACTAATTAATTACCATAAAGAGGAACAAAAAAAACCAATTTTACCAAAAGTATAATATGACTTAGACTTACAAACACTACACTTGAAAGATCGTGCCTTTAAATGAAAAAGTCAGTCTTCATTGCACGACTATGTGCAAGTGCAACAGGGACATTTTTTTGGGTTTACAAAGTCAAACAATAACACTACGACCCTGTCTGTCTGGGGTCTGTCAATGACGAATTGTCTGGAGCATGTTTTGAGGAGGTATTGTGGCCCCGGTATCAAATTGGGTACCGGGGCCACCCCACTATGCAGTCCAGATACTTGTTTGGTGGAATTCCGACACGTGGAGGGTTTTTTAATTATATTGTGGCCTCGGTACCAAATTGTGTACCGGGGCCACCACACTACGCAGTCAAGATACTTGTTTGGTGGAATTCAGACCAGTTGAGGGTTTTATTATTATATTGTGTGGACCACTCTATCTATACCACACTACAACTCTATACCACTCTATTTCCTACTTTAATTCTATTTAATTCTATTTCCTACTTTAATTCTATTACTAATTAATTAACATAAAGAGGAACAAAAAAAACCAATTTTACCAAAAGTATAATATGACTTAGACTTACAAACACTACACTTGAAAGATCGTGCCTTTAAATGAAAAAGGCAGGGCAGCACAGTGGCCTAGTGGATAGCACGTCTGCCTCACAGCACTGGGGTCATGAGTTCGATTCCCGACCATGGCCTTATCTGTGTGGAGTTTGTATGTTCTCACTGTGTTTGCGTGGGTTTCCTCCGGGTGCTCCGGTTTCCTCCCACACTCCAAAAACATACTGGTACGTTAATTGGCTGCAATCAAAATTGACCCTAGGCTCTCCCTCTTTGTCTGTCTGTCTGTCTCCCTCTCGGTCTGTCTGTGTGAGTGTGTGTCTATAGTAGGGAATTTAGACTGTAAGCTCCAATGGGGCAGGGACTGATGTGAATGAGTTCTCTGTACAGCGCTGCGGAATTAGTGGCGCTATATAAATAAATGATGATGATGATGATGAAAAAGTAAGTCTTCATTGCACGACTATGTGCAACAGGGACAGTTTTTTTCTTTACAAAGTCAACTAATAACACTTGGACCCTGTCTGTCTTTAACATACTTGATGGGATCTCAATGACGAATTGTCTGTAGCATGTTTGGAGGAGGTATTGTGGCCCCGGTATCAAGTTGGGTACCGGGGCCACCCCACTACGCAGTCCAGATACTTGTTTGGTGGAATTCTGACACGTGGAGGGTGTATTTATTTTATTGTGGCCCCGGTATCAAATTGGGTACCGGGGCCACCCCACTACGCAGTCCAGATACTTGTTTGGTGGAATTCTGACACGTGGAGGGTGTATTTATTTTATTGTGGCCCCGGTATCAAGTTGGGTACCGGGGCCACCCCACTACGCAGTCCAGATACTTGTTTGGTGGAATTCTGACACGTGGAGGGTTTTTTAATTATATTGTGGCCTCGGTACCAAATTGTGTACCGGGGCCACCACACTACGCAGTCAAGATAGATAGATGCGTATCATAGATAAAGTACATTCAGTGGTGTGGGGCAAATTGAAAAATATTCAAAATGCACTGACATTATCAAAAACAAGAGGTTGTCACACGCTAAAACTCCAACATGTATATGATGGAGAGGATGGAGGAGCAGCCGTATGTGTAGTGTAATGCAGACCTGTTGAAGGTTTTTTATATATTTTATTGTGGTGCCCAGTGCCCACTCCTCTAGGCAGTCCAGGTACATTTATTGGTGCGATTCATAAAAGTTCAGGGTTTTTAATATATCTTGTGGTGACCCACTCCTCTACGCAGTCCAGGTACATTTATTGGTGCGATTCATAAAAGTTCAGGGTTTTTAATATATTGTGGTGACCCACTCCTCTACGCAGTCCAGGTACATTTATTGGTGCGATTCATAAAAGTTCAGGGTTTTTAATATATTGTGGTGACCCACTCCTCTACGCAGTCCAGGTACATTTATTGGTGCGATTCATAAAAGTTCAGGGTTTTTAATATATTGTGGTGACCCACTCCTCTACGCAGTCCAGGTACATTTATTGGTGCGAATCAAACAAGTTGATGGTTTTCTTATTATATATATTGTGGTGACCCACTCCTCTACGCAGTCCAGGTACATTTATTGGTGCGATTCATAAAAGTTCAGGGTTTTTAAGATATTGTGGTGACCCACTCCTCTACGCAGTCCAGGTACAATTATTGGTGCGAATCATAAAAGTTCAGGGTTTTTAATATATTGTGGTGACCCACTCCTCTACGCAGTCCAGGTACATTTATTGGTGCGAATCAAACAAGTTGATGGTTTTCTTATTATATATATTGTGGTGACCCACTCCTCTACGCAGTCCAGGTACATTTATTGGTGCGATTCATAAAAGTTCAGGGTTTTTAATATATTGTGGTGACCCACTCCTCTACGCAGTCCAGGTACATTTATTGGTGCGAATCAAACAAGTTGGTGGTTTTCTTATTATATATATTGTGGTGACCCACTCCTCTACGCAGTCCAGGTACATTTATTGGTGCGATTCATAAAAGTTCAGGGTTTTTAATATATTGTGGTGACCCACTCCTCTACGCAGTCCAGGTACATTTATTGGTGCGAATCAAACTAGTTGATGGTTTTCTTATTATATATATTGTGGTGACCCACTCCTCTACGCAGTCCAGGTACATTTATTGGTGCGATTCATAAAAGTTCAGGGTTTTTAATATATTGTGGTGACCCACTCCTCTACGCAGTCCAGGTACAATTATTGGTGCGAATCATAAAAGTTCAGGGTTTTTAAGATATTGTGGTGACCCACTCCTCTACGCAGTCCAGAAAGATACCTTTTTGCAACGTTTTGGACTAATAACTATATTGTGAGGTGTTCAGAATACACTGTAAATTAGTGGAAATGCTTGTTATTGAATGTTATTGAGGTTAATAATAGCCTAGGAGTGAAAATAAGCCCAAAAACTTGATTTTTAAACTTTTTATGTTTTTTTCAAAAAAAATCCGAATCCAATACCTTAAATCCGAACCGAGACCTTTCGTCAAGTGTTTTGCGAGACAAATCCGAACCTCAAAAATAACGAAAATCCGGATCCAAAACACAAAACACGAGACCTCAAAAGTCGCCGGTGCACATCCCTAGTTTATCTTGCCACTAATTAAACATGGTCAGATCTGGGCTGATCTCCAGTCAGAGGTGGTGTATGGCTTCCCAGCCTCGTACTGTATCTTATTTATGTCTAGGATCAGGTAAGGCACCCTACCAAGAAGTAAGATCAGGCATTACTTTGCCAAGATTCATAGCTACAATAATTTTGTGGATTGAAACAGAACCGTCCTTCGTTAAATGATTAAAAGGTAAAAGTCACCAAGGAGTGTCACCCACGACCAAATAAAGGCACAAAAAGCCACAGATCAAGTGGTTTTATAGAGCCACAGATCGCGGAGATGACATCTACTATCCTTTTATAATTTACAGTAAGGGGTGCGTTATCCATAATACAAATCTTTCCAATGAGCATTGATGTGATTATGGGGCCCATTTAATAATTAACGGATTTTTGTCATTGCTTATACAGATATTATTTACATATGATTACACACCTATATTTATCTTAATCTATTCATGAAGAGACATATATGTATACTTTATTATTTTGAACTACAAAAAATGGACAATAATAATCTGTCTAAATATGCATCAAAAAAGTATAAAACAAGTGTCAGACATTAATTACACTATTATGTGTTATAGCTAGCGCTTGTTTGCCGTGTAGGTATGTCCTCTTTCCGTTTTGGGAAGCGCCCTTGTGCAAATGATTTTTGCAAGCATTTGCCAAATTGTGGTCTGAGAATGTAAATGATTAAATACCATTTCAGAACCATGACTTCTATTACTTCTTGGGACACCACCTTAATTTTTTTAAACTATAATTTGTCTTCTAAAATACTGCTTATTCAGGTCCTATTTGGTTTTAAGTTATTAGAGTAAGAGGAGATTCATTTCATTGTCCTTTTTTTTCACATTTTAATTTTTTTCTAGTAATTGGTTTTTGTGTGTCTATAGTACAAGTTTGCAGGAATCTATGACCTGCAAACTAAGTAAATAGTGTGAGCAGTATAGTTGGAAGAAGAGTAATCTCTAATAAAGAAATGTATTTTCAGAAAGTATTTAAAGATTTAAAGGCTGTTGAGGGCTATGTAAGCAGGGTGGCTGGCAAGTTTTAGCCCATGGGGCTAGAATAAGCTCAGCAGCCAATTAGGAACATTTTAAAGGAAAAAAAATGCAAGTAGCCCAGTGACCAAGCCCACTATGGGACCGGCCCAGTGGGCACAAGCCCTCCAGCTCAGCCAGCGACTGTTTGTAGGTAAGGGTGAGTAATTTGAATTGGATTCTGGAGGACATGGGCAGCCAATGTAGGGATTTCCAAACTGGAGCGGCAGATGTAGAGAATCGAGAGAGGAAGATCAGTTTTTATGTGGCATTTAAGATGGATTTAAGATGTTTACTGCAACATAACGTAGAAAGATGCAAGGCCCATAAAGACACAACTGTCAAAATAAAAAAAT
The DNA here is from genome assembly GCF_038048845.1 of Mixophyes fleayi. Classification (NCBI taxonomy): domain Eukaryota; kingdom Metazoa; phylum Chordata; class Amphibia; order Anura; family Limnodynastidae; genus Mixophyes; species Mixophyes fleayi. The sequence goes on from NC_134402.1 coordinate 262,758,331, forward strand.
AAAAAAATCAGTGAAAGAGGTGTGAAAGTAAACAATTAAATATCCCTGAATTCTGAACTATATCTCTGACAATTATAGCACTGTGAGAAACTGGCAGCTGTCCTAGAATCTCCACCCTAGTTACACAAGCTGCAAAAAAAATGGGAGCTTCATTTTTTCTGTTATGCACCTTAGCATGAGGCTTCTTCTGGCCCATTGCTGTGCTTAGTCGAGGCAGCACAAATTACAATAGCATTACCCAGGTATATCTCCAGAGCAAACAACAGACAAGCAATAGATGTAGGCTGGGAGTTTTTTATAGGTGATTGTTAAAGGAGAGGAAGCATGTTAAATATGTTTTTTGCACCAGCTATTACCATACACTGTTCCTAGTCTAAATTACCCACGCTTTTAACACTTGCTCCTATAAACCATGCCTACTCAAGTGCTTTCACCACATTAAATAGAATATAACAGTCATAGAGATCACTGAACAATAGCTACTGTATCAAGGAAGTATGAATCCATAGTCACAATGCAGATACACCGATCAGCCACAACATAAAAATCACTGACAAGTGATGTGAATAACACTATCTCCTTACAATGGCACATGTCAAGGGGTGGCATATAATAAGCAGCAAGTAAACAGTCAGTTCTTGAAGTTGATGTCTTGGAAGCAGGCAAAATGGGCAAGCATAAGGCTCTGAGCGACTTTGACAAGGACCAATTTGTAATGGCTAGATGACTTGGTCAGCGCATTCTTAAAACGGCAGGTCTTGTGGGGTAATAATAATAATTAGTCCAGTATTAGACAATCTTTAATAAACACCTCTACACCACTTGCATAATGAGCTTGACCTAGAAGGTGTTAACAAAATAAAATATCTTCAATTCTATGTAATCACACAGGTAACATCACTATTAAATAGCGTGTGTTGCACCTTGTCGTGTGACAGGTATTAGAAGCAACATTACAATATTTAATATTTTACCATCTGCACTGGGATAATTACATGGTCCAGATGGAACTATTAATTAATATTTTGTTACTTGTAATAGTGAATTTATGTCTGGCAATATGGTTCCTAATTCCCGTAAGGTGCTCTGGCTGTCTCTTGCAGTGGTAGATCCAGCGGTGCTCAAGCTGTGATTCTGAGTACCTGCTGTCCACTTTGCACCTCAAATAGTGCCTGTCCGCATTGCGGACATATTGTGGCTTAGACCCAAAAAATTATCCATTACCCTCATCAGTGGTGAAAGCTCAGCATGGGAGAAGCTCCTCGACCGCATGTTTGCAAGTGATGAAGCATTTCAACATTTTCCTCACCGATTGGCTTGCAGGATACTTGTGTGTGTTGGCATGTAAGCCATGGCTCCCTTCAAGAACATATCTAAAAGGGCGGATATGCTATAATGTATAACCATTTATCTATACTGGAGTACCTATTCCATCCCCTTTGATGATATTGGGTCGTACAGACGCCATAAGGCGTAACTATGCAACAAATTGCAAGAGAACAATGCTTATATAAACCTCTTCAGACACTATAGAGCAGAAGAGTTGGAGTTTGTATTGGCATTTTTTGACACTTGACATCCATTTCGTTATTGCACTATATAGAGTAGAAATCAATTCAAAAACATGTCGCAGTCTAAGGATGAAATTCCTGGGCCCAGAGAAGCCACCACAAAGCAGCCTCTAAGGTGAAGCATTTAGTGAAACGTATGTTAGGGTTTTAGAGGTGGTGTGGATTAATCAAGCTCAGGGGAATTTAGTTTAGGATTCACTCTACCTGAAAATTTGATCAGAATCTGATCTCATTTCCGCCAGATTACTAACAATACTTTTACAGCTCACGGATGGTTAAACATTTTATAACTTTAGATATCACCACCGGAAGTGTTTTAACTTATTAAAGTTGATTTAGATATCTCGGGCACTGCTTAAAAAATCAATCAATGAAAAATACAGACCTGTTTAAAGTCCAAGATCGAGTCTACCACTTAATATAAGCTTCATCCGCTGTCAAATCTATTCAGCTTCAGATATAACCATGGTTCAAGGTACTGCCGTTTATATGAATCTCTAGTTAGCAATCACATGTAAATCCCCATTGAGCCATATTTGTAAGTGAGTGGAATATTTGGGTAATAAAAGAGGTCATATGTTTATTTATTAGCTCTTTATTGATTATTCACTGTAATATTGATGAGATAATAAGAAATAATTTTGAAACGGTAAAATGATCTTTTGCAAATTAAGTCGTCCCACTGGCAGTAGTGTGAACACATAGGGTTAACTACCCCAAGAGCGCCTAGGTAGAATAGATCCTCTTATTAACCATAATATTGGGAAATGTCACTCACCGGACCGTGAGTGCCTCTTCTCCTGTTATTAGGAACCGTGGCCGTCCGCCATCCTGATGGTCTGCGCATGCGCAGCCTCTATGAACCCTTCAGACCTGTTGCTTTTAGTTAATTGGCTGATCAGGCAACACTCCCTATTTAAAGCACCTGTGGTCATTACCTTGTTGCCTGTTCTTGGAGTCTCATTCTCTGTGAGTCTCTGAAGGTGTTCCTGTGTTTCTCCTCGTGTCTTCAGTTCCAGCTGATTCCTCTCTATTGCATTGCCGGTTTCCAGATCGCTTCAACTCTCCTTTGTTTCATCGGGTCTTCAGTTCCAGCTGATTCCTGACTATTGCATTGCCGGTTTCCAGACCGCTTCAACTCTCCTGTGTTTCATCGGGTCTTCAGTCCCAGCTGATTCCTGACTATTGCATTGCCGGTTTCCAGACCGCTTCAACTCTCATGTGTTTCATCGTGTCTTCAGTTCCTGCTGATTTCTGCATGAATCATCATTGCTTCACTCGTGTCAAGTTCTCTGCCTGTGTGCTACACAGACACGGATTACCGCTACCACTCTCCTGTGGTCTTTACTCATGTCGGCGTTCAGCCGCTCAGCTATTCCTGTGTTTCTCTCGTGACAGCCTGCTCAACTGAATCGTGGTATGCTTACCTTCTATTGACTTTACTAGTTTATTGCATATCCGCTTGGACTGTGTCCTGCTCATCTACGGAGTCCTCTATCTTAAGAAGATTTAGATGCTATTGACTTTGTCTCATTTGACCTGGATCTCAGTAGTGACTTTGTATCTCTCAAGCAGCGCTTGTCATTTGCTATTGTATTGTATATACCATTTGGGATCAAGTTCCTTGTGCTCTCCGTGTTACCTTCTATGTTCCACTCATCTACACTAGTGCCTATCCTCACCTCTAGCAGTGGTACAACTTGCTGAACGCAGACCACTGACTCCCAGTTTCCTATTGGCAGCAGTTACAAGTTTCCTCACTATAAGCAGTGGTACAACTTGCTGTACGCAGACCACTGACTTCACTACCTCCTATCTATTCCTGGACAACTCCTCTCCCTATAGCAGTGGTACAACTTGCTGTACGTAGACCACTGACTTTCCTCACGTCTTCACGTCCATCAAGATCCTCGTGTTCATATTGTCTAATCCATAACCAGTTGCTGCTAGTCATAGACTTTCCTTTAGCATCCTCTCACCATCTGCTGATTCTCCTGTTCCGCTAGTCACCCTACTTTTAGAGGACCACTGTGTGTATACACTACTCTGGTAAGACTACATCTGGTGATATCCTGGGCAAAGACTCCTAGTGCCCGTGACAGGAAACTTATAGACTTATACAAACGCTATGGATCATATCTGCCTAATGTGTTAGGAATATTGGGGTACACTTCTATTATAACATATATAAGATTCTGAAAGATCAGTGACTGCTAACATTGCAGCATACAAAGTATTGGTTTAACACAGCTGTAAATACTAGGGACATCTTTCATTTACGAACACTACCTGATTAGAACCTTTTATTAGATCTTTGTAGACATGCACAAACGATCTTTTACGCCAAATGAAATGGTCTCAATATATTAGAGTAAATAAAGTACAGGATTCGGCGCACAATGGTGTGTTACTGGGATAGATAGCCCAAGTTCAGTGGAAAATTATGAAGTTCAAGGTAATGCTTCAAATTCCTGGATGGTCCTCTAGGACCATAGGTATTAGTCCAGTTTGGTAGACATTGAAAGACAGAAAAACAAAAGTATGAGATCAGTGTGTTAGTGATAGCCCATCACCCTGAAGAATACACACCCAAAGGAATAAATAAAAGTTGTTCTCTCAGTAATACATAATCAGCATTCTCTCCAAGGAGGTAGTACAATCAGCAAAGTAGCATGCAACTACCTCCTTGGAGAGAATGCTGATTATATATTACTGAGAGAACAACTTTTATTTATTCCTTTGGGTGTGTATTCTTCAGGGTGATGGGCTATCACTAACACACTGATCTCATACTTTTGTTTTTCTGCCTTTCAATGTCTACCAAACTGGACTAATACCTATGGTCCTAGAGGACCATCCAGGAATTTGAAGCATTACTTTGAACTTCATAATTTTCCATATATATATATTTATGGTGTGCCTCCAACTCTTTTTTTCTTTGTACACCACAAAGCAGCGCCTGCCCAATTTTAGCTTTCAATAAGTAGAGCTGCTAGAGTAGCTTTTGGTGGATAAGCTGTACCAGACTACCTAGCAGCTATCAGCAGGGGCTAAACCAGGGTTTCCCAAACCCAGTCCTTAAGGCTCCCCAACAGTGCAGGTTTTCTGGGTCATATGTGACATAATTAGGACCACCTGTGGATCTGTTACAATGTGTCAGTCAGTAATGAATACACCTGTGCTCCAGCAAGGAGATATGGAAAACCTGCACTGCTAGGGAGCTCTGAGGACTGGGTTTGGGAAACCCTGGGCTAAACACTGCATCTTGGTGGAGATCACAGAGCAGTTCAATGCTGTGTCTCCCATATGTATAATAGTATCAGAAATCAAAAAGAGGTGAGTAAGCTAACCAGCAGAAAATAAATTTTATGGTAATATTAAATTCTGACAATACCAACCTTCTTCCATTCCACACATGTGGCCTAAGACATGTGATTTTTAGATTTTAAAATTCTCTCTCTTTCTTGTAATAACAAGCAATCAAAATAACTCAAAAAACTAACATCATGTGCAGTTGTATATAACAATGAATGTGTAATGAAGTCTACTAGTAAATATCTCGACATACATGATGGCAAATGTTGTACAAAATATAATCAAACATTGATGACCAATATTAAAAAATGTAAAGGTCTGACATAATTTTAATATGGTTTTAATGTTTTCATTATGGGAGCTATACATGGCAAGCAACAGCGCCAGAGTGAAAGTGAAGATGAGGAAGGAGCTGAAGAACGACATCAAGAAAGACCAATATCCCCAGCTCCTGACACTCAACATCTAAACGAAACTCAGAAGATTTTCCTGGACATGCAAACATCCAGCAGCCATGTAGAAAATACTTTACAAGGCATCTGTCTACTTTTATTTATTTAAAGATTTTATTTTTTCAAGGGCCAATAGTACATGTCAATCAATGACGCAATGTGTTACTAATGGTATATAAAAATACAGATAATAAAACAGAGTCCATTAGAAAAGATAAACAGTATAGATATTGGCCTGATTTTACAATAAGGAGAGAAAGGAATATCTAAAAAGAAAGCAGTTGGACAAAAGTAAGTTAAAAGGGGGGTGGTGTGGCAGCTTCCTAAAGGTGAATAGAAAAAAGCAGTGTGGTAGAATAGTTAAATTAGGAGGGGAGAGATGGGAAGGTTGAGGTAGAGGGTGAAGGGAAGGATCCAGATGGAGTGATGTTAAAGAGTCATGTAATGAAAGGAATTTGAATTTGGAGTATGAGGTCCACGGTGCCAAGACCTTATTAAATGATTTAGAGGTATCGCAGAAAATACATGTCATATATTCCATTTTATACGTGTACCATATTCTGCTGATAATCGTCTGCAGTGATGGCACAAAGGGCTGCTTCCAATCAGTGGCTGTTTGGCACAGAGCAGCAGAAACTATGTGACGGAATATCTTCATTTGATGTTTGGTAGCCGCTGAAATCCCAAGAGGGAGGAGGAAAAACCTGTGAGAGTAGGGGACTATTATTATTAATGTTTATTTATAAGGCGCCACTAGGTATCCGTAGCGCCGTACAGGGACAGACAGAAACACGATACAGGGTGAGACAGCACGGTACAGTTAACAAAAAAGCACAGTAAATTGGAAGCTCAATGTACAGCTAGATGAGAGGTGAGAGCCCCCAGCGGGGTTGCTAGAGGGGTAGAAGGGCAGGAGGACCTCACGGAGGAGACAAGGAGATGGAGAGCATAGTTAAGGTGGTGGCGAACAGGAGGAGAGGAGGCCCTGCTCGAAGGAGCGTACAATCTAAGGAGCGTGTAGGACGGACAGAGACGCAAGAGTAGGTGGAGGAAAGGGGGAGAACGGAGGCAGAGACGGAGAGTGGAGGAGAGGAGAATGATGAGGAGGGAGGTAGGAGGAGGGCAGGATAAGGAGGGCGGTAGGTGGGAGGCTGGAAGGAGGTCGGGATGTCAATCTGCAGTAGTGGTGACGCAAAGTTCCGAAGTTACATCCAGAACAGGGCAAGTTTGGGACACTGCCACCAAATATGGAAGAAGGATTCCTTCCATCCTGTATCCTCTCCAGCATGTGCTGGACAAGTCCGGTAAGATTTTTTGCAGTTTTGTTGGGACCAAGTACCATCGATAAAGGAGTTTATAAGCGTTTTCGTTCCATTTCACACAGATTGAACTGGAGGCTATATTAGCTCTTATTTCTTCCCAGTCCTCGTTATCTAGAGGTCCTCCCAGGGCTTCTTCCCAAGCCCGCTTATGAGAATTCCACCCATAGGCATCTGTCTACTTTTAAAGAGATGAAGGAGTGCCATGTGCAAATGTTAAGAGCATTTGAGAGTTTTTGTGCCATAAAGGCAACAAACTTTGCACAACAGAGGCCCATCGCACCAGGCCCTATTGCAACAGCCGCTTCCGGCTAGCCGGAGCATGCTGAGCCAGAGGGTGCATCACCTGCTTCTGTGGTTGTACCATCCTCTGCTCTGGTGACTTGGAAGCCTTGATATTTCATACATGGGGCCAGAAGGTAAAATAATAAGAAAAGCCAAATCATGTCTGGCATTACCTTTGTTTCTTTGCATATTATTATTTTGATTGTTAAATTCACAACATAAACAGCTTGAAGAAAACTTTTATTTTTTTTTACATTATTGTAAGCATAAAAATGCAACTGATTCAAACGTAGTCATTAATCACATATGCCTTCAATAAGGCATAGTCCTATGAATGTGGAAGCGCATCAGTGACGTCATCTTCCTCCTGGCCAGCAACTTTGAAACCTCACTCCATATGGCAATATTATTACCCTATTACCACCCGTTATACAACTACCCCTTGACCAACATTGTTGTGTAACAGGATCATTTAGCTTATGAGTCACTTTTACTTTTGCAGTCTGGCTGGGCCAACTGCAAATGTAGACTTAACCTGATGTGTCAAACTCCCATTGTCCCATAGATTGTAAGCTTGCGAGCAGGGCCTTCTCACCTCTTTGTTGGTTTTACCCAGTTTGTTTATTAGTTTACTGTGTTTGTCCCCAATTGTTAAGTGCTATGGAATATGTTGGCGCTATATAAATAAATGATGATGATGATGATGAAATGTCACCCACAGAGCTATGATGTCACACACAATATCTGATGCATATATAAGTGCTCCCCCAGACCGGTCAAGGAAACAGAACATCTGTTCTATAACAGATCTGGTTTAGGAATGCACGAAATTGTGTGTGACCTCTTGCTCTGTGTATGGATGTAAAATTGGAGTGAGGAGTCAAGAGCGAAAAGGGGTAAGCCTCGTCTCCTTTGAAAAAAAGGGTACAAAAATAACAAAAAAATACATGTGGGTGTATAGGGACACAAGTGTGTTAAAAGGTATTCAAATATTTTGTATTATTTGCCGCTATAAACATCTAACACTATTCAACAGATTTGTAAGGAAATACAACATTATGCAAAGAGTCATTTGTCATTAAATTGAATATGTTCCAAATGCTCCTTTTACAAGTAGCATAAAATAATATATGTTTAGACAATAAAATGAGCCTACAATAAGCAATAAGTTAAAATTGAAAAGTACCTAATAGCTACATAACAGGTACAAAGGACTCCTTATCGAGTGGCAGATGAATAAATTGATGAACGCGCCACAGGAAAATCCGCAGCACCACCTTCAGCAGACGACTAAAGGTAAGCTGGGACATTTCTCCCTCAACACCCCCCATGGTCTGGAATTTTGGTCAGCAGTGGTATTGAGGTTGGGATGTTGTGCAGGAGCTCTAGGCCACTCTGCAAAATGCGCAATGCCCATGAGGGCATGAGGTGGTAGGTGGTAACGGATCACCTCAGCTGACATCCCAAAGAGGCTGACACATGGCCTGAGGACACGCTTCCTGGGACGAAGATGACGTTCTTATGAAAAACACATGATTTATTAGCAGCATCTCCGTTAATGTGCCCTTACTGTACATGGGCTACGTTAGTCAGCCCCTTTCCTCCCCCATTCTGCCTCTCAAGTCATAAGGGACCATATGCGCCAGATGCATGCACTTATGAATTACATACACTTGCACTCATTGGCATAGCATCTGTACCTGGGTATGCACAGTGCAGAATCATGCCAGATACGCTACGCAAATGGACATTGTGGTCCTCCCTTAGTAACGGTTACAGCCAAATTGCGAACTGGCCCCTGATTTGCCATTAGCATAATGAACAGTCAAAAAAAAAAAAGGGATTATTTTAATCAACTAAAAATGCTAATTAATAAAGTAGTATATTGACAGTTCTTTATGCTGTGCTAGGCAGTTAAAACTAAGGTGTTTTAAAAAGCATATAAAAAACGCTATGGCTTGTAATATCCACCTGAACTTATTTCTAAGCAATCATGAGGGAAAAAGTTATTCACAATGTTTGATAAATCATTCAAATTACATTACCAAAAAGAACGTATTAAAAATAGAACTATAAATCCAGACAAATTAACTCTATTGAAACAAATACAAAAATGTAAATAACCACTGGCATTAAAATGATGCTATTTACTAGCATTTTTAAACCATGTAAACATATGTGAAAATTAAACCCATTACAATCAGTGGGACAATTTAACTTCAGTTGCATTGTGGTACAGAGTTTTTAATGTTTCTTGCTCTATTTAAATGCAGCCAATGTATTTGAAAAAGTCCATTCATCTCTATGGGAACGCATTGTGAAGACACCTACATGCAGTTACCAAGCATTTACACATGCGTTTTCACATGCGTTGGCTAAAGCAAGATGAAAAATTCATGTTAGAAAACAGATTGTGAATACATTTGTAAGCATCTTTATACACATATGAACTGTACTTTAAAACGAGTATTGAACACGTCAAACATATTGTATGTGACAAGCGATTTCACACAAAGTTTTACTAATGCTTTGTTTTTAAATAAAATTAAAAAAACAATGGTTCATCATCATCATTTATTTATATAGCTCCACTCATTCCGCAACACTGTACAGAGAACTCATTCACATCAGTATCTGCCCCATTGGAGCTTACAGCCTAAATTCCCTAACATACACACACACAGAGAGAGGCAGACAGAGAGAGAGAGACTAGGGTCAATTTTGATAGCAGCCAATTAACCTACTAGTATATTTTTGGAGTGTGGGAGGAAACTGGAGCACCTGGAGGAAACACACGCAAACACAGGGAGAACATACAAACTCCACACAGATAAGATCATGGTTGGGAATCTAACTCATGACCCCAATTCTGTGAGCCAGAAGTGCTAACCACTAGGCCACTGTGCTGCCCTAAGCCTTATCCATTCCTGCTGAGTAAGCATTTTATGATGAGTGATATTTTGCACATTTTTCTCAGATCATTGCTAACAAATTTGCCATATGTTAACTTTATAGAGAGGAATGATTATTAAAGAATTATTTAGATGAAACAGTTATAGGAACAACAGTTTTCAATTTCAATGTTAAAGCATGCACATTTTGAAACTTTGCTCGCCTTAATACATCTTGTAACTAATTTAAGTTCAACATATCTAATCCTATTTAAACATAAAAAAAAAATAGAAATGAGAACCAGCTGTTTTTCCGTTTTAACATACTTGATTGGACAGATGGGGATCTCTGACCACTTAGTTTGCAGAAGTTTTGAGCGTGAATAAATTAAACAACTGTTTAAGCAAAAGCAGCACCCACTTAGCTAATTATATGAATGTTAATTAATTATTGTATTTACTTTAAACATCTTTTTCATTGGTTGCTACATCCAGACAAGCAGGCAAATAGAAATATGTTTACAATACTTCTCCTGAGGCTGTTATAGGCACACTAGCAGCTATCCAAAAGAAGAAAAGTTTCTCTCAGCTGCAAATGTACATTTTTTTTTAGAAAAATGCCAAAAACCTAGAGAAAATATATTTAACCAATGTAATACAGCAAATAACATGTACAATTCATACAGCTAAATACATGAGTAGGCTGCTTGTCTACCAAAACCGCACATCCGTTCCCTAGTGATTCATCCTCCCTCCACAGTGCAGTCTCATCTTTAAGCAATGAATCCTTTGTTTCCCAAATGCTTTCTCAATGAAACAATAACGTGCCATAAACCTTTGCATAAGGTGAAGAAATGGTGGGTAGAGATGACCTCTAATACTGAGTCGTATTAGATAGAAAGATTAGATCAAATTTAATAGGTAAGTACATTGTTTCCAACATCCTGGCTGTTTCCTCTTGTGTTTGGACTTACCATACATACTGTTAAGAAATCCTCCACTTTCCCTTTGTCTGTAACAAGATTCTTGTTTGGACATCCTCCCACATGCACACTCAAGAAGGAGTGCTGAGTTTTGGAAATGGTAAGGATTATTATATTGTGATGATTGTAATTAGGGGGCACATTTATCATTTATCGTAGAAATAGAGAAATGGTTATCAATCCTTATCGGACGGATAAGTATTGATTCATTTCTCAAATTTATCAAAACCGGAGCACAGAAACCGCAGTCCCGATAATCTGCTGTTTCTGTGAAAAGAAAAATCATACTTACCCTGCCTCTTCGGACGCGCTGTATTCCGATCTCCTCCTCCTCTTTTTTTTTTCATTTGTAGATGCAACTGCGCATGTGCAGTCTAGAGACCTCCAGGCTGTGCACAGACACGAGATTAGTGTTTCGGCATCTGTAGTCTGTAATGAGATCAGATGACAGGGAGGGATCACAAGATCACTCCCTGCACATGCGCTGTCCAGCTCTTCTCTCCGGAGCAGAGCTGGACATACAGAGGAAGAAAAGATTCTGTAACAGTTCCTATGATAGCTGGCGTACATTTACATTACAAGTTTCCGAAAAATTTGTTTTTTCGGAACTTGTTAAATGCCGGCCCCGAGCAGTCACCATACTGTTGTATGGTGACTGCTAGAAATAACTGAGTGCAGAGAAAATTAATGGTTTTCGAGATTAAACAGTCCGATGGAGCTTTCATAAATATCAATTGGAGACTTCCATTACCTAATTACACGGTAAGTGCACGATAGTGCAATACCGTCTATTGTTAAATATGCCCCTAGGTGTGATAGAAAATGCTCGGTTTGATGTTATGTGTGAATTTTTGGGATCAGTGTGATGTGCTTACTTGGAGAAGTGGTGTTCTGTGGATAAGCATATGGATTGTGGGGGGAAGGACAATTGTAACTTGAAGCAAGGCAGCAGTGATTGCCATGGGAGCAGAGTAATAAAGGTTGATGTGATGTATGGATATTATGGGACAATTATAATTGGGATAATGGTTAATATTGAATTGTAGTGAGATAAGGATTCTTTGAACAGCATTGGGATATGGATACTTTTGGGAACAGGGTGAAGTTGTTGTATGCATAGTTTATACGTGCATCAATATGGTTTGGACTATGCATAGCAAACATTTGTGTTGTGTGTACTAGAGAGGCTGTGCACAGAACAGAGGTTGTGCTGTCTGTAGCAGAGAGGTCATTAAGTGCAGAAACAAGGGTGTTGGTGCTGAAGCAGTGGAATTTGTACATGGAGCAGTGGTGTTTGTACTGTTCATAATAGTTTGTACTTGGAGCAGTGGTGTTTGCACTGTTCATAATAGTTTGTACTTGGAGCAGTGGTGTTTGCACTGTTCATAATAGTTTGTACTTGGAGCAGTGGTGTTTGCACTGTTCATAATAGTTTGTACATGGAGCAGTGGTGTTTGTACCGTTCATAATAGTTTGTACTTGGAGCAGTGACGGTGATGTTTGTACAGGAGCAGAAATTTATACTGGAAGCAGTAGTACTGTGTGTGATGATAGGAGTTGTAGTTATGTTAGTGTTTGTAATAGAATCTGGGATACATACACAAACATACATGAGGAAGGTACTTGTACACATTTATTTATACACAATAAGATCAGTAATGGAAGCTGAAGGTACATGTAGAGATACTGTACCATCAATGATGGACTCTAATATGTTCGGTATGTAAGATTGTATTATTGAAGATATGTCGTAACATTTGTTGTAGACGTAAATATACTGTTTTATAAATGTACACTCAGAGGCCACTTTATTAGGCACACCTGCTCGTTAATGTAAATATCTATTCAATCATGTGACAGCGACTCAATACATAAAAGCATGCAGACACGGCCTAGAGTTCAGCTGTTGTTCTGACCAAACACCAGAATGGGAAAGTAATGAGATCGAAGTGACTTTGACCGTGGAATGATTGTTGGTGCCAGACAGGATGGTTTGAGTATCTCATAAGCTGGATTTTCACACACAACAGTCTCTAGAATTTGCAGAGAATGGTGAGCAAAATAAAGGCCAGTGTTGAATGGTCTGGTTCAATCTGACAGGTAGGTCACAGTAACTCAAACAATTATGCGTTACGTAGAAAAGTGTATATGCTAACAGCAGAAAACCACACCGGTTTCCACTCCTGTCAGCTAATCACAGAAAACTGAGTTTACAAGGGACACAGGCTCACCAAATCGGGGTAGTTGAAGCTTGGAAAAACATTGCCTGGTGGCTGAAAAAGGAATCCATCCTGGAATGTAGTGAGATGAGAGACTTGCAGCATGAATGTGCAGCTGAAAAACTTCCAGCAAGTACGTGATGCTATCATGTCAAAATTGACCTGAATCTTTTCAGCACCTCATTGAATTCATGCCACAAAACAATTTAGTTCTGGGGGGAAATTGGGTCCTATCCTATACTAGAAAGGTGTATATAATAAAGTGGCCACTGAGTGCATATGTTAGGAATCCTGAATTTAGATGCAATACTCAGTATCTATCTTTCACTTCACAGCATGGCAAGCACAGCTGATACAAGTTCACTGAGATGCAATCAGGTGATTTGTGACAGAGGCAGGGAGTTGAACTCCCAAAGAGTATTTAAACCTGCTCTGCCTGTCAGTCCCTGCCAGAGTATCAGTTTTACTGTTCTGAGCTACTGAGCACATTATCCTTATTACTACTTGATTCATAGTTATTGAGCCAGATTGTGCTTGTTTTTGTGAGACTTGTATCCTGACTTTGTACTGCGCTGACAGATTGGATTTGACCTTTGAATTTCCCTGACAATTCTTCTGCCTGCTGATTCTGTTTTGTGTTATCTGCATAGGTCTGACCACGGCTTGTCTGACCATTCTGCCTTCTGAGCTACTAGTGTTCCGCCCACCATGCTAAGGGCCAAGTTGATGGACCATGTCCTAGTTACTACATGCAGCCTAATCCATTCCTCATTTCTCTGGTGAATACTGGTAGTAACCTAGACTCTGCACCATTGCTCTCTGGCTGTGTCCATCCTGGCTGGTGTTGTGTTAACCCTTGCCTTGATATATCTGCATTGTGATTGTGGGTTTTATACTGAATTGATACAGTAACTACTGTATGGAGAACTCTGTAAGGGTTGTAAGTGATTTAATATGGTGAGAAGGACTGAAATAAACATGTCTTAAACAGAAAAGTGTTAAAAGCATGTGGATAACAAAACTATTTTGGAACAGTGTATGGAGAGAGCATGTGCATGAAAATGTGTCTAATATGCGCCATTCTCTTATTTAACATACATATAGATTAGATTGCTAACTACCAGGATCTTGCCTGGATATGGGAAAATATGTGCACCAAAGTAGCTAATTATAGAGTAACACCAAGGTGTGTATATTATTGTGCTAAATAATATAATTCATATGAGTTGGGATATTTTCCAGGTAGTAATTGTATAATTAGGAAAAGTACTTGATTCCAGGCCAATTTCAATATTTTGTTACATATCCTTTAAGCCACATTCCTGAGAACACAACACAGTTTAAGTTCTCCCCTTCATGCCCTTCTGTTAATTTTGACAAAATACATAAAAACGTCATACCATAAAATAAGTTATTCAAGAGGTCCTTAAAAAATAGTCTCTTTACTTTTTTTTTTTTTAACATGGGATTTCTGCAACACATTCAACCACATAGGTAAAACTAGCGTACATTACATTAAAACTAGATACATGCCTATCTTCAGTACATAGGTATCAATGTACTTACCACAAAGAGACACAAATAATGTTAAAAGAAAAACTGGATTGAAACATTCTTTAAAACATGATTTGTAGCCTCAACTTTAAAATGATCACTAAAGTTAAAATATATTATGTGATCTGACAGTTTAAAGTGGTTGTCTTGTCAATTTAATGTAAATTATGTGATGTCGTTGTAGAGAAATAGAGATTTGTAATTGTATTCATTACTACATAGCATCACCATATATTTGTAACATTTAGAATGAGTTTGATGATTTTGTATCAGAAACTACTATGTTGTTTCTTTAACTTTAATTTTGTTGTTAAAATCTCTCAACCTGTACCAATAACACACAATGATTTGAGCAGCATAACAATACAATTTTTTTTTCACTCTATAGATTGTAACCCTTTGTATGTTTGTTAATACCCAGTCTTGTTTTAACAGCCCTGTGGAGCATGCTGGTGTTCTATAAATAAATATTTATTCTTTTATTTAAAAAAAAAAAAAAAAAAAAAAAAAAAAAAGGGAAATAATTGGGGAAAGCATAGAGCTACCAGAATTAAGAGCATACAGAGAAAATATTTACTTATTACACAATTTATTTTACCATACACCTTCCATTCTGATATTAATTTTACATGGAAGTCAAACACAGAAAACAAACATCTGAAACTTGCAGCCTGGAAAATCTCTAACAATAAAATTACACCAGCATCAAATCACCAAGACTAGTGAGAACACTTGGAAGTGATTACATAACATTTCCAGACTTGGAATGGGTATCACGGAGGAGAGGTATCATTTAGTGGTAAAATAAAATATTTAAAACATGTATATATAGATACTTTTCCCCCAAAATATAATTGAAATACTTGATTTAACAAGAGTAAACACATTTGGCTATCATATATAAAACATCACATTTTAATCATTACTGAGCAAATATCAGATTGTACCCAACAGAGAATACAATCAGTTCAGATGTATTGTTATTTCATAATACTATATAGTTACAATGTAATAAAGTGGCCTGGAAGCTGAAGATGGCGGATGTGTCTCTCGGCTCATGAGCTCTGGCAAATCGATTTCAATCAAAGCGCTACCACCATTTTTGTTCCCCCCGCACAAATATATCTATGTACTATCTTTTGACCTACCTTCTGTGCCAAGTAGCTGTCACACTTCCAAGTAAATCACAGCTATGTAGTCCGGGATGTGATGAAGCAAAAGGTGTTTATTGCTTAGAAAATACAAATAAATAGTACGAACCAAATATAGTTGAAACTACACAGGAATTTCTGAGAAGACTGAATTCTGGTTGCAAGGAATACTGCAGAAACAGGTAGCAAGGTAAGTCGAGAGAGATCCGAAGAAGATAAAATGTGAGTGTCACGGGCACTAGGAGTTGCTACGCGAGTTTCACCAGATGGTACTCTGCTGGAGAGGCGGGGATATGGCACGCACCTCAAAGCAGGCAGGTGAATGATTGGAGCGACACAACAGCAGGAGAGTAGAGATAGTCTGAGGCAATCAACGACTTGGAGTTGTAAACTGGAAACTGGAGATAAGGTAGACACGAGGAGTGAACGTGGATCGGTGATGATAGGTAGAGGAGGAGTCAGTGGTCTGCGTACAGCCAGTTGTACCACTGCTCTGATGGGAAGAATAGGATGGGTGCAGGTAGGTAGCAGGGCAGTCGGTGTACCACCGCTATGGTGAGGAAACGGGTCCAGGTGTAGGTAGGTAATAGGAAAGTCAGTTGTCTGTGAGTAGCAAGTTGTACCACTGCTGTGGAGAGAGTGAGGACTTGTCCAGGTGCAGGAGAGTGAAGTTGAAAGGCAAACTGTGGCAGTATGGGAACAGCGCGAGTAGAGCAATGTCTTGGAAGGCACAATGAATAGTCTGTATATATAGTTGGTGCCTTGCAGAGGAGAGAAGCTGATCACAGCAGTTTATGCACAATGACGCCAAGTAGTAGCGCAAGTAGGTAACGAGCTTGAGTGACAGCAAGTCCTAACTGGAGCAATGCGGAAACACAGTCTATATGGGTACCTGTACCCTGCGCAATAAACAAAAGTGGATGCAACTGGTATGCGAGTAGAATAGATAATAGTCAATAGTTAGTAACGCATACCCAGTTGTGTAGATCCGGAATCAGCTGGGAGATGAAGCGTTGTAGCGGTATGGGAACCGCCGCTGAGTTGAGCAGGGAAGCAGCGTGGAAGCTGTAACACGATCAGCAGGATGTCAGCGTTGGAACGGTCAGAGGACCGCTGCTGAGTGGAGCCAGGAGCAGCGTGGAAGCTGTGACACGATCAGCGGGATGATAGTGTTGTAGCGGTGTGGGAACCGCCGCTGAGTTGAACAAGGGAGCAGCGTGGAAGCTGTAGTAAGAACAATCTGCACACAGTTTGGAAACTGTATAACGAGTAAAGCTGGAAGCAGTTTGGGATCTGCACACACCTAGAGAAGTTCACTGGGAATGAGACTTCAAGATCAGGCCCCTACCTAGGGTTGCAGGTGCCTTAAATAGGGTGAGGTGAGTGATCTGTCAATCACCTCCATGGACAGGTGAAGCTACTAGCGAAACCTGCGCATGCACACATGGCAGGATAGCGAGCGGCCACGATTCCACACAGGTGTAGGGAGAAACGATGGAAGACCTCGCACCAGAGTAGAGGCACTCACGGTCCGGTGAGTGACAGTGAGGGTCCGAGGGCACAGGAGCAGTAGGAGAACAAAACCATAGGAAGGGCAACAAAACAACAATGACCAGCACAGGAGGGGGAGAGAGGCAGGTATAAGTAGGGAACACGCAGGAGATAATTAGTGACACAGGTTAACCCCTAGTAATAACAATGGAAAAGGCACAATAGCAGAGGTACTGCCAGATAAACATAATAAAATAAAACCAAGGTCCAGAAGGCAGGAGCTGCCAAAGCAAGCAGCATGCAATGCAGAGGGCTTCAGGCAGATAAGGACAGTAGTTTAGACATCGCGTCAGTCCTTCCCTCTAAGAGCTGTTCCCACACTACTTTCCTGATGTATGAACTATCTGCAGTGGGCCCAAGCGCTTCTGGTATCCTGTCCTGGGCCTTGAACCTGGCTTGAGACTTGCTCTTGTTGCGATTGTAACTTGTTCTGCTGACTCTTGCTACATGGAGCGAACTGGAGACTGACCCCATCGAGCAGTGCAAGTGTTCAACCAGTCATCACCTAACAGACTTAAGTCTTCAACTGCCCATCAGCCCCGCAGCTGCACACTATATACCTCCAAAGATTACTTAGACCTAAGCTGACTCACTACGACATTTCTAAGCGATGCAGCTATATTTAACGATCATGCAATAGGGCATTTGTATTAAAGTAGGTGCTGCCTAACCCCTAACACCAGAGTCCCATGTGTTGGTTATACCTTATGATGTTACTAAAGGTGTTCAGCGGTGTTAATGTGTATGTTAAGCCACAACGCTTTGGTAACTTAAACAAGTTGCTGTTTATTTAAAGATGATAACAACAGATGTATGCAGTTACTCACAGTTGCTTGTAGTACAGCAGTGTTCAGCAGTAACAACAGTTGCAGCAATCAGGCAATACAGATTATATACAGAACACACTTGCATGTATGCTGGTGGTGATGCACTCTTATATAGATATGATGCAGGCAGGTTTGCAATACTGCACAGCCATGCAGTTTATTGTTGTGGCAGACTCCTCCTATATATATGCAGGATACAGTAGAGAGCCTCCGTTCACTATACAAGGTACTTTGGGGTCTTTATATTATTGTGGCCATGCAGCTCTCTAAGTACCGTTCAGTGTCTGAAATGTATGTGCTGCGCGAAAAGCAGAACTTCCGTTTCGAAGGTCTGGGCATGCGCAGTAGCACAAATCAGACATTTGAGCCCTGCCGCACTTCCTGTTTCCTCCTAGACCACCGGAGAAAGTAGGTAACCATGGCAACCAGACAGGAAGAATGAGCGAAAGCGCTCCAACATACAAACACCATGCACCCAGTGCATCTCCTGCACGCATCAGATAGTGCTCCTGTCATGAGGATACTCTCCAATTAAATTAATTCTTCAATAATAAAGGCCCTTTGAGCCACTTACAAGCTCCTACTACTGAGGATCGACTAGATGACTGCAACTCATTGATAGCCTTCATGCCTGGTCCCCAATATTTAGCAGAATTAACAGTTCTGGTTACCTCCCTCATCACTGCTTCGTTTGCACAGTAGCTCAGATTGTTTGATCCCTCTTTCCATCCCACAATACATTTTAACTGAACTCTAGTATCCAGAAATGATTATTTCCCTACATGTATCGCTCGATAACTTACTGTTATTTGGATATGCTGCTGCCTTCCAGTGAACATTAGCAAAAGTTGCAATTGCTCTTCTTTCGCACTTTTAAATCTGCTAATAAATCAGCAATTTTATTACAAGATAACGAGAGAGCATAATATACCCAACGCTGATATCTAACTCACAACAGCTAAACCTGAATGCCTCAAGCTCCCTACCTACAACAGGGATTGAAATTGACCCTCAAATACAAGCCGTCTTGACAAATCTCCTGGAAGGTGTCAAAACTGCATTTAATCAAGAATTCTCGAAAGCTATCAATGAATTCACATAGCCGCACTTGGCACTAGAACAGAAATGAGCTTTGCAGCTCACAAGGTATGATCGATAAGCAGCTTTCCAGATTTCAACTACAGGTTCTTATCTCATCTCATTATGTGAAATCATTGGAAGAGGAAGGTCTCTTTTCCAAGCTAGATATTCTTTCATAGCCAAATTTCTCTAAGAGTAACAAATTAAAACACCAGCATCCTCTTAAGGCTTAGGGCTACCTAGATAAACTTTTGAAACACATTATATAGAGTCTTTACCTATAGAAGCCGCCTATCCCAAAGAACTAGTTGCACTCAAACATATTTAGATGACCGTGACACTACCTCCCTTGAGGAGTTAAGGAACCCCGACACCCCAATTTCCAAGGAAATTGTTTGAAGAACTCCTTGATGAGCTTGTCAGCATGTAAGCGCCTCCGCGGAACCCAGGATTGTTCCTCCGCACCGTAGCCCTTCCAATGCACCAGGAAATGGATTTGCCCTTGGACTCAAGAATCTTTTCTACAACAAATTCCTGGCGTTTATCCACATTGACAGGCCGAGGTCTCTGTGGTTGGAGTTTAAACTTACTCAAAGAGATAGCCGATTTCAGAAAGAGCAATGGAATGTATTCGGAATTATTAGAGTACAAGGAAGCTTTAGCATAAAGGTAACGGGATTGACCATTTTGATGATGGTAAAAGGTCC
The DNA here is from genome assembly GCF_038048845.1 of Mixophyes fleayi. NCBI lineage: Eukaryota > Metazoa > Chordata > Amphibia > Anura > Limnodynastidae > Mixophyes > Mixophyes fleayi. The sequence goes on from NC_134402.1 coordinate 262,778,236, forward strand.
AATGAACTTAGGCCCTAGCTACTTACAGGATTGCCTGAGCTTGATGTTCCGGGTGGAGAACCAGACTTCTTCACCTTCTTTGAAGGAGTATATTATGCGGTGGCGATCCGAAGTCTGAAAAATGGGACTTTTAGAGGCAGGTATGAGCAGGAACACCAATGAATTATGGTCATTGAGGCTACTCATTGGTCCTTCCGTTCACATCCACTCTGTTGCAGCCATTTTAAAGTGGTAATATAGCTATAAGATTCTAATTGAACCTGAATAAAAAAAAGGACATACTGTATATGTAAAGGTCCCATAAAAAAAAAAAAAAAAAAAAAAAAAAAAAGAGACAAATATAGTAGGAATGAGCCTGAAAGAAATATTTTATTTGGATACAGGAGTACATTTTCTCAAGTTACAATCTAATAAGGCATTATTTAGCAAAAGCACATTTTTATTTTCAAGTAGGTATTGGACAGAAAGTCAGCAATCTGCATTCACATATTTGTAAGTGTAGAACCATATTCATATATGATTGATGCAACAGAAACTGCAACAGTTATAAATTCTGTGTACACAGAGCATGGACATCAACCAATAGAAGTAAAAATAAAAAAATAAAAGTTTCTTTGGTCATGCTTCATGAACATATACATGGTGCTGCTTTTATCTCCTTAGTTGCTGGCATATATGTTCCACCTTAACGAGATACTGTTCTTTTCTCTTCCGAGATCAATCAATGTTTTGGCAACATGACTGAAAGCTGTACTGTGCTCTGGAAACACAAGGCACTCACTGTTAAAATCTGGGTGAGATTGGAACATTATTCACAAAAAATATAACATTGTTGTCTTTAAAGTGGAACTAAAGACAGGAAAAAATAAGGATTTTTGTAGAGCAGGGTAACCCGTATCATCTCACCTTGAGGGTACGTTCACACCTATAAACTGCTACTGTGCTGACTAACATCTGGAAACTGAGTTAAAAATAGGATGAATAGTTTCTTATGGGTATTTTCTCATTTTTTTTGCGCTCAGCAGATCAACCCACTTTAAGACCGATTATTCAGGCTACTTCCAGTGAGTAAAGGCAGCAAATGCAAATATTAATTATGCCAGTCTAAAAAATCATTTAATAGTATCGCATGTCTTTTCTGTTTTTAAGTTTAGTTCCGCTTTCATCTTCATCTTTTATCTTTAACTATTGAAATAGATTTTAATTCCTCTCCTTAAAGCTATGGTCTTTTTTTTCACACTGCAAAAATAAATGCTGAAACTGACCCCTTGTCATATGCAGGAAATACCACTAAGACAAAGACAGAAAAGATAATTATTTTGTAATAAAATTTACTATTTTGCAAATATCCCCTAAACTTTTTTTTTTTTTTTTTTAAACACAAGCCACATACACTCTAGTACAGTGATGGCTAACCTGTGACACTCCAGGTGTTGTGAAACTACAAGTCCCAGCATGCTTTGCCAATATATAGCAGCTTATTGCTGGAAGAGTATGCTGGGACTTGTAGTTTCACAACACCTGGAGTGTCACAGGTTAGCCAACACTGCTCTAGTTGAATGCATCTAGCCCTTGCCTTTTCCGCAACTTTTCATATCTTTAGAGGACGTAGTAAGGCTTACGTACCAGGTAAAGCAAGCCACCACTGTAGTACTACAAACATTGGGTTTGAGCTAAGTAGAGCAAAAAGTTTTTGTACTAAGATGTTGAAACCACTGATGACAGCAAGATTATATGGCACCACAGATCTGAAAAGCTGTAGGAGAGGTAGGGGCTACATACACTCTAGGATGTATTGATCTATAAGGACTCTGGGTCTTTTTTTTGCACCTTTATCTCATAGAACAAAAAAATAAAAGCCCAATTTAAAACAGGTACTAAAAATGTCACTATTAGCAAGGCTTCCTTATACAGAGGGAGACAAAAAAATAATAATTTTAACGTAATTTTTGTACAAATTTTATCATTCTCCCTTAATTACCACCGGGTATACCAAATGGGATCAAACAGTATAACTATTCCAATAAGTTAAAAAGAAGAAAAATGATTCACAGTGAAAGTGACAAACTGAACAAAAAGTGAAATGTGCCTGATCATTGTACCAGGTACAGATTACCTTTGGTGCTGCTCAGATCTTTCTGTAGCAGGAGAAATCAGACAACTGTTTTATGTAAAAGCTGTAGCAATATTTAAAGAGTAAAACCCATGTATCATTCTAAACACTGAAACTGAAGTTAATGTGTTTCCATTAAAAATGTGGGGTGGTACTATTAACATTAAGAACACTAAGATCTAAGGCCACTTTTATTAATTCAGCCTGCAGTCACTATAAGGTGTTTATAAAATTATGAATTAGAAATATAAGCGATAGGGAAGTAGTGAAATGTCACTGGGGTTCAAATAAATGTGAAAAGCTGTAAATGTCATATCAAACTTCAACCTCCTATCTCTTTAAAACCACCCCTTTCATTAAAGAAAACATTTTCATGTTTATCTTTAAACACTCAGTGGATTAGCCTGTCTTAAATTAATCATGCGTAAGGGAACTCCAGGGCTATCTTTATTATACAGTATGTGGCACTACTGTGTGTTTGAAGATTTTTTTACAGTTGACAAAATGCGCCTAAAGAGAGAATTTTCTGCAGAAATGCACCTTGAAGGTGCAAAATGTGCTTCATTAAAATCATAATCTCATCCAGCCCTGATCTGACGCAGGTTACAAGTGTTTTTGTGAAGGGAAAACAATGTTGTGCCCATCCGCAAAGCAGGGAATATATATCTCATTTTAATGATCAACTGTTTGTAGGTGAGGAGTACGGATTCAAAAGAGAAGTTTACAGTGAAACACATGAAAAAAAAAAGAAAATTGCCAGTCTGATGAATGAGTACCTTCATGTTATGAATAGTGTCTGTCCAGTCCATAGTTGCCATCTGAGGTATGGCAGTCAGGAGTATACTCGTTGCTTTATTGGCATTTTCTTTTAATGTTTTCAATACTCTGTCTACAGATACCTACAGATAAAAAGAAATAAAGTATTATCAGCCATACCTTCCAGCTAAAAACAATAAGAATGTATACACATTATATATATATATATATATATATATATATATATATATATATATATATATATATATATATATATATATATATTTATTTGCTCATATATTATGATCTAGTGGCAGCTATGTTGCAATCACCCGGATGGTTGGTCTGGCAAAGATATTCTAAAAAGAAAAGGAAACCAAAAGCCTAATAGTTTAGTATTTCTGGAACTATAGCCCAAAAAAAAAAAAAATGGTGGTATTATATATGCGTACCAGATAGATTCTTGATAATGTGTGTAAAAGTTGTGGTCTTCCCAAACTGCACCCAGATACTGTTCAAGGCATCACACCATATACAGAAGACATATGGACGGCAGCAATAGTATAATATTGTTTCAAACAATGATTACCAACACCAAAACACTGTGGATGTGTTTGTGCATAGCAAATAGAAAGTAAAAAACGCTTATCTGCAGAATAAGATAAAATAAGTAGTTATGCATCTTGGATTGTGTATGTTACGAACCGCGGCTCTCCGACGGGCCGCCGCGGCTCGCTTCCGGTCTTCTCGGACGCCCCGGCCGTCTCCATGACGACCGGGGTGTCACTTCCGCCTCTGACGTCCCGGTTGCCTAGGCAACAACCGGGACGCTGTTATCCAGAGGCCGCAGCGCCCGGCCAGCAGGCTGACACCCGGGCACATACCAGCAGGGAAAGGTAGGACTATTTATGTTATGATGTAGACTCTGGTGATAGTCTTTCTGATTTTTATTTATTGTGCTGTCTTGTGATTGCCAGTATTTCCTCGGGGCAGTGATTATGCAGTGGGAGGGGTTTTATTACTATGACTCCTATTGGATCTCCTTGCTATTTAAGGCAGTGAGGACTGAGCCTCATTGCCAGTTATAGCTTCCTGTTTAGCTAGACTCCTGTTCCTGTTTCCCTGCTCCTGTGCTTATTCTATTATTGGATTTCCCGTGTATGACCCCTGGCTTGTTTTTGGACTTCGTTGTATTGCCTGTGACCCCTGACTTCGGCTCGTTTTCTGATATCCCTGTCTGCTGCCGGCCCTTGACCTTTTGCCTGGATCTCACATCGCTGTGTTCTTCTACGCTGCCTCAGGGTTCTCCCCAGTCAGTGCACACTACACGACCCTCCGTTCGTCTGCAGCCAAGTCTGTCCCCACCACTAGGGGCTCCAGTGAACACCAGACATCGGAGCAGATTCCGGGTTCTGTCGTGCTGACTGAAGGAGTTCCTAACATTATAACTGGCCCAAAAATAAAGACGATCCTATTTTCCACTGATGGAACCCAGTCCGGCTCAGGTCCTAGCAGGGCAGATCCAAGTTGTGTCGCAGATGGTTCAGGATCTTTCACACAGGCTTTCTGCTCAGGAAGAAGCCGCCAAGGCCTCACAAGCAACTCCGGCACCTGAGCCAAAGTTAAATCTTCCGGACCGGTTCTCTGGAGATAGAACCTTATTCCGAAATTTTAAGGAGGGCTGCAAGCTGTATTTTCGTCTCAGGCCCCGCTCCTCGGGCTCGGAGCAACAGAGGGTCGGCATTGTCATCTCCTTACTCCAAGGCGATCCCCAATCCTGGGCGTTCAGTCTGACTCCTGTTAATCCAGCTCTGCAGTCCGTAGACGCCTTCTTCAACGCACTTGGTCTCTTATATGATGACCCAGATAGGGTGGCCTCGGCCGAGTCCCACCTAAGAGCGCTGAAACAGGGACGGCGGACAGCGGAAGAGTACTGTGCCGAGTTCCGACGTTGGTCGGTCGACAGTCAGTGGAATGACCCCGCACTACGGAGTCAGTTCCGGCTTGGGCTCTCGGAGCAGATAAAGGACTCCTTAGTCCAGTATCCTTCATCATCTTCCTTGGAGGCCTTAATGCAATTGGTTATTAAAATTGACCGCAGGATCAAGGAAAGAAGGTCCGAGAAGGAGGCCGCCTCACCATCCTGGTCCTCTCCAGCCGTCTACCCAGTTCCTCAGGATTTACCAGAGCCCATGCAGTTAGGGGCTTATCGCCTGTCCCCTGAGGAGAAATCCAGGCGGCGGTCATTGGGGCTATGTCTCTATTGCGGCAATAAAGGCCATCTCCTGCGTAGCTGCCCGAACAAGGCGGGAAAAGACCAGGCCTAGGAGTAAAGGAGGAGGTACACCTAGGTCTCCAGATGGTCTCCTCCAAGAATTCTGTTTTAATCCCTGCTCGGATCATGTATGGTAATCGATCCGTTTCTATCCCTGCCTTTCTTGACAGTGGGGCAGCCGGAAACTTTTTGGATATAAACTTTGCCAAGACTCTGGGCATTCCGTCCATAAACTTGGACTCGGAGATCACGGTCTACGGACTGGATGGCAGACCGTTAACTGACGGAAGGGTCTCATATCAAACGCCTCCTCTGCAGCTTACGGTGGGAGCTCTCCATTCTGAAGTCCTCTCGTTCTTTCTGATTCCTTGTTCCTCCGTACCATTGATCCTCGGGCATCCCTGGCTTCAACTTCACAACCCTCACATAGATTGGAGCACGGGAGAGATCATACGATGGAGTAAGGCTTGTTCCTCAACCTGTCTTGCTCTTCCTCTCCGGATTGTTCAGCCTTGCCCTGGATCTCTTCCATTGCCTTATCGTGAATTCCACGACGTGTTCTCGAAAAAAGAAGCAGACTCTCTACCCCCACACCGTAGCTACGATTGCTCCATTGATTTGGTTCCGGATGCCAAGCTTCCTAAGGGAAGATTATATGCCTTGTCTATTCCCGAGACCAAGTCTATGGATGATTATGTGGAGGAAAACCTACGTAAGGGATTCATTCAACCATCCAAATCACCCGTAGGAGCGGGTTTCTTCTTTGTGAAAAAAAAAGATGGGAGCCTCCGGCCGTGCATAGACTATAGGGGTCTAAATGGGATTACCGTGAAAAATACCTATCCGTTGCCACTCATCTCCGTGCTGTTTGATCAGCTCAAATTAGCCACAATATTCTCCAAGATCGATCTGCGGGGGGCATATAATCTGGTTCGAATCAAAAAGGGCGATGAGTGGAAGACGGCCTTCAACACTCACTCAGGCCATTATGAATATCGGGTCATGCCCTTCGGCCTATGTAACGCCCCCGCAGTGTTTCAAGATTTTATTAATGATGTCCTACGAGAATTCCTGGGGAGATTCGTTGTAGTGTATCTTGACGACATTTTGATTTATTCCCAGTCGTTGGAGCAACACCGTACTCATGTCAGACAGGTACTTCGGAAACTCCGCCAGCACTGCCTCTTCGCTAAACTCGAGAAATGCGAGTTTGAAGTCACTCAGGTCACGTTCCTCGGATATGTCATCTCTCCTCGTGGCTTCTCCATGGATCCCAGTAAGGTACAGGCCGTTCTCGATTGGATCCGGCCAAGCAATCTTAAAGCCATTCAGAGGTTTTTAGGATTCGCTAATTACTATAGGCGATTCATCCGGTCATTCTCGGTATTAGTGGCTCCAATTACAGCCCTTACCCGAAAAGGGGCCGATACCGTTAATTGGTCCTCTACTGCCTTAACGTCTTTTCAGGAGTTAAAAGAGGCGTTCATCTCTGCACCTGTCCTCCGACACCCCAATCCAGAGTTACCCTTTATCATCGAAGTGGACGCTTCTGACGTCGGGGCAGGTGCCATCCTTTCTCAGAAAGACCTCAATGATCACTGCCTGCACCCCTGTGCATTTTTCTCCAGGAAATTTTCCTCCGCTGAGACCCACTACGACGTTGGAAATAGGGAGTTGCTGGCAATCAAGTGGGCATTTGAAGAGTGGCGCCACTGGCTGGAGGGAGCTAATCATGTTGTTACAGTATATACCGACCACAAAAATCTACAGTATATTCAATCTGCCAAGATTGTTAACTCCAGACAAGCCCGGTGGGTCCTCTTCTTCTCCCGTTTCAACTTTACCATTACCTTCTGGCCCGGATCCAAGAACATTAAGGCGGACGCCTTGTCTCGCAGTTTTTTCGCCTCTCATCCTTCCCTCGCAGAAACCACTTTCATTATTCCAGCATCCAAAGTAGTCCTTGGCCTAACTCAGGATCTTGGCACAACTCTCCGTGGTCTCCAACAGTTGGCACCATCAGCCACTCCCAGGGGTAAATTATTCGTACCGGATTATCTGAGGAGGACGGTCCTCACCGAATGTCATGATAATAAAACCTCAGGTCACCCTGGAGTATCCAAGACTTTGGAACTTCTGTCTCGTTCCGTCTGGAGGCCTTCCTTGGCAGCAGATACCAAAGAGTTTGTGTTATCCTGTGAAACCTGTGCCAGGAACAAGTCTTCTCGCAAACGTCCTGCCGGGCCTCTTATGCCACTGTCCATTCCAGCGAGACCCTGGACCCACATATCGATGGATTTCATCGTGGAATTACCGCGCTCATCCAGCTTTAACACCATCTGGGTGATAGTGGACAGATTTAGTAAGATGGCACATTTCGTCCCTCTTGTAGGATTGCCATGTGCTAAAACCTTGGCATCTCTATTCATTCAGCACGTTTTCAAGCTCCATGGACTTCCTGTTAACATTGTCTCTGACCGCGGCTCCCAATTTGTAGCCACATTCTGGAGAGCATTCTGTGCCCAATTAGGAATCAAACTATGTCTGTCTTCGGGGTATCACCCACAGTCCAACGGACAAACGGAGAGGGTTAATCAATCCCTTGAGCAATTTCTCCGTTTATATGTAACTAAATGCCATAGTGATTGGGCTGCTCTGCTTCCATGGGCAGAATTCGCCTACAACAACTCGTGCCATTCGTCTACTCTGGTATCACCATTCTTCTGTAACCTCGGATTCCATCCTCGGTCCAACTCGCTGGAGGTCTGGAATCAAGCTAAATCTAGTTCTTCGATTTCTTATCTGTGCCGGATATGGAGAAAGGTTCACCTTGCCCTCAAACAAGCTTCATTTAAGTCTAAACATTATGCTGATCAGCATCGTGGACCATGTCCTTTCAAGGTCGGGGACAAGGTGTGGCTATCTACCCGCAACATTAAACTTAAGCAACCTTGTAGGAAGTTGGGTCCTAGGTTCATTGGACCCTTCGCCATTATTAAACAGATTAATCCTGTGGCTTTCAAGTTGAAACTTCCTCCTTCACTCAAAATTCCTAACACATTCCATTGTTCCTTGTTGAAAGCAGCCACATGGTCACATAAATTCAGACCACGTCAATTGCACAGACCTCGTCCTGTCTCAGTCAGAGGACACCAAGAGTTTATTGTTGAAAAGATCCTAGACTCCAAAAGGGTGCAAAGTCAAATCCACTTTTTGGTCCACTGGAAGGGCTACGGCCCGGAGGAGCGATCTTGGGTGCCGCAAAAGCATCTTCATGCTAACCAACTCATTAAGGACTTCTTCAAAAAGTATCCTGGGAAACCTGGAAGTCGGGGTGCATTGACCCCTCCTCAAGGGGGGGGTACTGTTACGAACCGCGGCTCTCCGACGGGCCGCCGCGGCTCGCTTCCGGTCTTCTCGGACGCCCCGGCCGTCTCCATGACGACCGAGGTGTTACTTCCGCCTCTGACGTCCCGGTTGCCTAGGCAACAACCGGGACACTGTTATCCAGAGGCCGCAGCGCCCGGCCAGCAGGCTGACACCCGGGCACATACCAGCAGGGAAAGGTAGGACTATTTATGTTATGATGTAGACTCTGGTGATAGTCTTTCTGATTTTTATTTATTGTGCTGTCTTGTGATTGCCAATATTTCCTCGGGGCAGTGATTATGCAGTGGGAGGGGTTTTATTACTATGACTCCTATTGGATCTCCTTGCTATTTAAGGCAGTGAGGACTGAGCCGCATTGCCAGTTATAGCTTCCTGTTTAGCTAGGCTCCTGTTCCTGTTTCCCTGCTCCTGTGCTTATTCTATTATTGGATTTCCCGTGTATGACCCCTGGTTTGTTTTTGGACTTCGTTGTATTGCCTGTGACCCCTGACTTCGGCTCGTTTTCTGATATCCCTGTCTGCTGCCGGCCCTTGACCTTTTGCCTGGATCTCACATCGCTGTGTTCTTCTACGCTGCCTCAGGGTTCTCCCCAGTCAGTGCACACTACACGACCCTCCGTTCGTCTGCAGCCAAGTCTGACCCCACCACTAGGGGCTCCAGTGAACACCAGACATCGGAGCAGATTCCGGGTTCTGTCGTGCTGACTGAAGGAGTTCCTAACAGTGTATTGTACTTTAAGTCACAGTATATATGTTTTCTTGGCACACTGAAGATAAATCCACCAAAACAAATTTGGATTAGACAACACATATTGTTTTCTAAACTAAGGTTGCAAAATTTGAAGTCATATACATCTCTATTCATGATGGTGCAATCAAAAAGTTTTAAAGTTTTGAAAATAATGGATTTCAGTAGTGAGGCTACCAAACTTTTTTTTTTTATGGTGCCACTGCCCAGGGCCAAAATAATTATTATGGACTGTAATTTACATCCTAAAAAAAGATTGTTTTAAGGAATGTATGATTAAAACATTTAATTGATTATCTGTCTTGACCATTATGCTGTGGCTGAGGGACAATATTTTGTTGTGACAAGTAGACATGGAGCACTTGAATTATGTTTAAAAAATGTTGGGGACCTTTGCTAGAAGAGTCAAATTGTTATATGCTCTTTCTTAGTAGGATACAATGTGAAAGTCAGGGCTCTCACACACTGGTGTTTAAATGCTGTGTCTGCCCTAACTTTTTAATGCAAGTGCACAGCATGCAAAAATAACGATTATATTCTAAGTGGCCATAATCATTTGTGCTCATATTTGTGTATGTGTGCAGATTTTTGGATACTGATTGCATTCAAAGCATATCAAGTTAATTCATCTCTACTGGAGAGCATTGTGTACATACCCAATACGGGTTAACAACAGCAGTTACACTGTAATTATTCCATTCATGTGAATGGTACATTCATTTCAATACGGTTGTGCACAACATGTAGAAACCTCATTAGAATAAATGAGTCATTGAAATGACACATTTCTGCATTAGGTATAGTAAACTATATTATACCCTACATATTCCTAAATTATTCAGTCTTGTTTAGATAGCTCTCTTTCAAACTTATACATATTACTTTTAAATTGCAGCGCTGGATATAATGTAAACTGCTTCATGCATTTGAACAGGTTAAATGACTGGCTGTTTTTACATCAATGTAAAAAAACATAAAGTACAAAAATAGACCAGTTGAAAACCTAAATAAATAAATAAAAATAAATAAAAGCAATGGCTGTTGTGGTTCCTAATTGAAAGAGATGTTTTCCCTCCTTCAGACATTACTCTACTAGTTTCTACCTTTAGCTTATAAGTTATTAAGCTATCAATGAGTTGAATGTCACTGTCAACCTTTTAAAAATAATTAGCAGCTAAGAGGTCATCCAAATCCATTCAGTGGAAGGCCCACAACAGGCTCCCTGTGTCAAGTTTCTGCCCTGTGTACTATCAACAGGAGGTCTGAACGGGACCGTAACACCTGGTCAGGGTCCAACTAAACCATCTCGAGTTGATTTTATCAGTCCATTGATGAGTTTTATATAGAAGATATACTGTTTCATCATTTTGTGCCTTTTTTGTTTCTCAGTTGTTATGATCAAGGAAGAGTTGTTTAATTCCTTTGCCCTTTGTTTTTTTAAGGTATCCCAAGGGCCATAAAATGAAACAACTCTTAGGTTTAGGTGAAAAACACTGTTAGAAGTTTGAAAGAAAGCTCTATCTAAATAGCAAGTTTGTTTGTTCAAATAAATTCAAATAAAAAATTTCTTTACATAGAAAATCTTAATCCGGTCGGGTCCACTGTCCTTAACCCTTTTGCAAATTGACCTTTTTTTTCATTTCTGTGTAGAGCCTATTTAGCATTTTTGGGCTTGACAGATTCCAACATCTATGCCATATATTTTTCTGTGCAGAGCCCACACAAATCATACTTTTTTTTTTTTTTTTCTTTACATCGATTTTGTGTATTCCCCCAAAAATGTGTTTCTGCTATTGCACCTCGTTCTAGAAAGTACTGACCATTCCATTCTTTGGTTATAAAGTTAGATGACCCCTAATTAGATGCAATAGGATGTCTAGTTTCTTAAATGATGCCTGGTCTACTCATACAATTCCTAAACATGTGCAAGTTTGAGCAAAATGAATAAATGTGACAACAAAAAAAAAAAAAATCATGGGCCAAAATAAAGAAGAAAAAAATACATACAATGAAAACATTAAAACAAAACAATAAGAATGATAAGTAGTTTAAAGATAAAAAAAAAAAGCTACTTGACACTTACAGCTTCTTCATGTTCCTTCCAGCAATCATAGTCAGTTGCCAAGGCAACACTTGCATAACAGATCCCAGCTTCTTTTGCGAGAACTACTTCAGGAACTGTGGTCATGTTGATGACATCAGCACCCCAAAGGCGAAACATGTTACTTTCTGCTCTGGAGCTAAACCGTGGTCCCTCTATTGTGATCATTGTACCCTTTGAGTGGCATTTTATACCAAGTTTTTTAACAATGTCTATCAACACCTGCAAATACAAAGATGCAGAGATTCATATAGTTCATATAATATCAACAAAACGTAAGATAAAATCCACAAGAAACTTTTGTCCCATTGTGATTTTCTAGAGTAAATAAGTAGCACAGTGTGTTCTTTTTTGCTGACCACCAGAAGGTCCTCAGAGCCTTGTAATGTTTTCCTCTATAGTGAGCTATTAAAGGCATTGCTTTTGAATTAATTTTAATTTGCAAATATACTCAACTTTGCCATTTTACACTTACTTCTCTAGTTTTGCCACAGAACGGTTCAGCCATAGGAATATGACACACACCAGGCAGGCAGGCAGGCGTCCCATCATAAAAAGTCTGCTGTCTTTTAGTGGTCCTGTGAACAGGCCAAGCATGCAGTAAGTAAGCTGAGAATAAGCGTTGTGAATTTGTCCCACACAACATGCATGTATGTATTAGTAATATATGCTCAAAACCTACTGCAAATGCCACATACACACACATCTCTTCAAAAAGTAAAACAAAAAAAGCACCATAAAAACATGGAAATAACAGTGTATTCATATACCCACTTAAAAACAGTTATAATAAAAAGCTGTAGATATACGGTGATTCAGCCACTTTTATTCACCGTAACTCTAAATTTGATAAAGAACAACTATTGTAGTGCAAAATTAATAAGACATATGATAAAAAAATGTCTCCACAACTAGCCACCAGCCAGATTCCATGTTCTGAAACCAGTATGGGCATTAACACGTTCGCCACACCGGCTGTGCTGTTACATTCAGTCAGTTAAATGCAATGAGAACACATTGTTAATGGAAGGCCTTATTAAGAACACATTGGGCCTGATGCAGAGTTGAATGTGACTTGGGCATAATCTGACCCAAAACGTGCATGAAAATATAGCATAATAGTCTCAATATTCATCTAGTTTTGCATCTGTAGCATATGTGCCGAGTATATGACAGGCGTACTTACGCTCATATACACATAACCAGCTTGTAAGCACAATAAAACTTCTGTAAGCTTTTGTTTTCATAGGGAAAACAGCCTTTGCAATTAGCTTTCATATGTATTCTTCCTTGTTGCATATGCATAAAAGCAACATATTTTTTGTGCAGGTACACACACGAAATCCTATAATATATACATGATCAATGAAGAAAGCACCCAGAGGAAAAATTGCAATCAAATAATCGGGAGTGGCTAGCCAGTGCCGACGATCATCATCAGTGTGTATTTGCATAAGTCCCTAGGCTGGTGCAAATAATACAGCTATAAAAAGGGCGTATCTGCATCCGCGTTCAGATCTGCATTGCCTCACAATTATGGGAACACGTCTTTACTGTATTTGGCCTACGTTCAAATTCATCTACCCTCCCCCAACATGCCTCTTCAGATACAAGCAGGCACGAGTGTTGATGTGTGCAACTCTGCATAGGCAAGCACGTTATTTATGTAAGCATGCGCAATTAACACTATGCAAATTGGCAATGTTCAACTGCACATAAGGCCCACTATTTCTGCGCTCTGTCTTCTTTTTCAAATGGATGAAGTACAAAATGTAGCTATTTTTGTTGTTTGGAAACAACAGAGATCCGTATTTATAAAAAGTGGTACAAATGAAAAAGGTGCTGCTGACCATAGAAATCATAGAGAAAAAAAAAAAAGAAGAAAGAATCTGATTGCTACAGCACTATAACTCCTCGACACCATATAAGGCTGAAACTGGCTGTGACAGTGGATATTAACCAGTGTTCTCTCCAGCACAAATTTCCCTGGTGCTCCACGCGGATGCTTTTACTTGCCACCCAGCTTTTGGAGCCCAACAGAGTCCTATTATAATATACAAAATCACTGTTTCTCCTATAAGAACAGGCACTATGTGAGCACTACAGCCAGCAGTGTGTGGTAGACCACCAGTCTGACCAGTCCTGGCAGGTGTGAGCAATAACCTCCAACATTTTTCATTGTTATTGCAAAGTATTAACAATGCCCCCACCCAGCTGCTTCTTAATGTCACTCGGCTGGCAACATTTTCTGGGGAGAACCCTGTTCCCTGTCAGCACAAGTTTGTGTTATCCTGTAAAAACACAGTAGGTAAGGCTTGACTCAAAGACTGAGATATGGAACAGATGAGTATCAACATCAGGTACCAGCAAAAAAAAAGAAAAAAAAAGAAAAGAAATGGCAAACATACAAGAAGGTAGCTGAAGTGAGTAATTGGTCAAGAGGATTAGATAAAGGACAAGGACATGAGATAGACAACTGGCAACATGGCTGTGGCATGTGCTTCAGCTTATAGTACCCCCACTTCCCGTTTAATGGACTACTGGTATTAAATTACCCCAAACCTTACAATAAGAGGCATCTGGAAATTTACAAGGCCTAGGCAGAAAGCCAAACAGGAAACAGAAGCAAGACACTGGCAGGGACAAAATGAAAACAGGAAGGTAAGCACAATGAGGGCAAAGGTCTCTGTGAAGGTTGATGTCTTGTGCAAGAGCAAATTGTGATTCTCTGCTCAGAAAGCAGAAGGATAATCTGGGAGATTTGTAGAAGTGGCTGCTAACTGAGTGACTCACAATTCGCTCCTACACAAGACCACAACTTCGTTGGACAGTGTGGAGATTATATCCAACAATGCTTATATCATCTAAAGAAATGTGAATCAACTCTTGGCATTGACATCATCTTTACCCTAACACACTGTTCAAAGCTTTTCCAACTCATCTATGTCATGAGTGTATTGTAAATTATTTATAAACTCATAATATTATATATTCTTTGTTTATTCTATAGCTCCAAATAGGTGAGTGCAATATTAACAATTCATTATACACAGTTTTTCATTACTATTCAGTCAGCACTATTTTTCTTTTAATTTTTTTGTGTGGCTTGATGCTAACTGATTAAAAGGCACGTGTAAACTATTTACACATTATTATTTAAAATGTCCAAACAGATACCCACTATGTTTATTTTCTTTTTTTCTTTATTTTCCATCTGCGCCGGAGTGTAATATTTATAAAACAAAAAATGTAAATGTCACATAAAATTTCAAACATCATACCATATTAGAACAAACTCATTAATTCAAACTGTTTAGTTCTGCTGAATATACGACTTGGTTTAGCCTCATGTATGACTTAATCATATAAGTGAGGGGGACATTTGTACTGTTCTTATTACATGTAGCACTTTAATGAGTATGAAGCTTTGCTTTTCATTGGGCAAAGTGCACCTTCTCTGATGAAGTGAAACTGGAAGGCGCAAGACATGTCCATTTAAAGCAGTGGTCAGGGAACAGGGGTAAGTTACCCCAAATGGGGTAAAAATGAAATTCCTGGGGGTAATGCTGCCGATTCACATGCTGTCAGTTGGATTGTAGACCCCTTTATATTTGAAACTGCAGTTGTACCAGAAGAGCCTCAAGGGTTGACAGAGGCACTTCTTGAGCTCCGATGCAATAATGAAGCACGTATTGCATTTGAAAACAAAGTAGATCTGTCATTTTTTGGATGTCAACAGCTGCAAAGGCATTCAAAATTGCACATGAGGAGGCAGTCAAAAAGTTGCTGCCTTTTGCAGCAACCTATCTTTGCGAACAAGCATTTTCCACTCTAACGAACATAAAAACAAAGCCGAGAAATCGATTGGACGCTGAAGACTGTATCCAAATTGCTGTATCAAAATGCCCCAATATTGATGCTCTCAAATCAAAAATGAAGCAACATCATTTCTCCAAAACCTGAAGTTTGGAAGTTGAAGCTTTCAAAGAAATTTTGAATAGATTCAATAAAATTTTGAATTCCAATAATTAATAATATATGATTTCCTTCCTTTCAAATCAAGGGGGTAACGTTGGCGTATCTAAATATATTTGGGAATAAAAGGTAAAAATGTTCCCTGACCCCTGATTTAAAGTAAATGATGAGATCTGTCCCTGTCGGCTAAGAGCTGGTAAGAAAAAAATAAAAAAAATCAATTTCTTCTGCCATGCATGAAACTTTTGCTACTCTGCAAACTCCAAAATCTTGCTCAATAAACCCAAGCACTTTGTTCAGTGTTTTGTTTTGTGCAGTGTGCCTAGATTTCAGCCAAAGAGTACTTTGAGCTGCACCTCTGCCATATTGCTCTCTGTAGTGGACTTCCCCTGGGAGTGACTAACAGGTTAGCAGACTAGGATTGGGCAGGACTAGTGATGTACCAGCAATTTAAAAGACAACAGTCTCTGCTTGTGACCTGTATGAGATCTCATAAAGAACACTAGGACACTATCCTAAAGATGTGGGAGTGCTTCAGCTATCTAATAAGACTGAATAAACAACACTTTACTGGTTTATGAGTGCTACAGTGAATAGTCAGGTAAACATAGAATTTTTGTGGTTTAGTGGTCCTTTAAGCGTAAGAGCATATGAAACAATAAGTAACATGTAAAATATAAACTTTTTATCATACAACATGATTTAAACCAGTGTTCACAATTTACTGAAACATCACAAAAAGATATGTTCTAATTATAAGGCAGGCAAAGGACAAGTACAGACATGCTTCAGGCAGAGGAACCAAGGAATTTCAATATGCTGCCAAATTTAATAAAAAAAAATAAAAAAAAAGGCGCTACCACAACTGCTGCTCAGTGTTTTTCACAAAGTGTGACCACATTCAAATTACAACTGAAGAGGAAGTGCTATTGCTATGGATGGAATTAATCCAATGTAATAAAATATTCTCTTTAGGTCTTACTAGCAAAAATAGCACTGATCAAAAACTTTTCAACTTCCGACTGTTTGGGTTGAAACGCACTGGCAGGAGTGGGAGCTGTGCTTCTGTTTCTCTACTTATAAGCGAGTGTGAGACAGGAGGCTCGGATAGAGTTCCTGTGGTGTTTAGTATCATATAGGTTAGGTATCTGAGGAGCATTTTCTGGTGGGCACACTTGCAGCACACACACACACACAAAAAATAATGAAGAATGTCCACGAGACACTTCGCGGCGGAAACTTGACAGAAATATCCACTCATTTAGAGCTAAGATTTCTACTGTAATTGCTGGTGCACGGCAGAGTGAGAGATCGGAATAGCAGCGAGAGTCACTCACTACTAGAGATGGTCACTGACCCCCGTGTTTTGGTTTTGGATTACCATCGTGTTTTGGTTTTGCCAAACCGCCATTGCGTGTTTTGGTTTCGTTTGGTTTTGTTTTGCTATTTTGCTGAAAAATCAATGTTTTTGGGCATAAAGCAACCAAATTTAGTGCTCCACCTGTTCCTTGGATAAGTAAGGTAATTCTAAAGCTAATAGATTAGGAAGAAAACAGTTTAATCCCTGGTAGGTCGTCCTTAATTCTGCACACGAACCTGATTGTCTTCCTCTCCATCTTAGCCTATTGGCAATGCAGCCATCGTCTTTGGGTGTATATTACACCCTACACTTCTAGATAAATATCTAAAGAAATGGACAAAGGCAGTTTGGTTTCTATCTCTATAGCCCCTCCCCCGCCCTCCACTTGTAGCTGAATAGAAAAAAAGCAGCCTGGATAGACTGAACAATATAAAAAATAAATGGACCAAGGTAGTTTGGTGGCTGTCTATGACCCCCCCCCCCCTCTCCACTTGTACTTGAATAGAACAAAAGCAGCCTGCATAGACTGTAGAACTAGAATATACAAAGAAATGGACAAAGGCAGTTTGGTATCTGTCTGCATCATAATCGTCAACATCCTCATTAGCGCTCTCGTCGCCTAGACAAATCTCCCCCTCATCCTCTTCCAATTCCAAAGTGGCATCCTCAATTTGTGTATCACCGGCTACACTCGGGCTGTTCAGGCACACATCAGCAGAACTGCTGAAAGGGCCCTTCTTTATGGGTACAGTAACAGAATGCTCACGATTAGACATCCCACTGTTGGATGGACTCTCCACAGGGATTGGTGTCATTTCTGATTCAGAGCAAACATTATCCTCTAATGCCTTACTGTTATCTTGCAGCTCGGCTTTGACGCGTAAGAGTGGTTGTGCACCACTTGTAGGCTCGGTAACATTTTTGGATCTGCCACTAATAGAGAAAGGCGAAGGCCTCATTCTCTCTTTGCCACTGCGTGTGTAGAATGGCATGTTGGACATTTTTTTTTTTTAATCGGCAGTTAACTTTTCCTCAGTTACACTTCTTTTTCGCTTCAACACGGTATATTTTTTTTTTGGTGTCTGTTTTTTTGCCTGATTTAAAAAGACAGTGTACTTTGACAACGCCTTTCCCGGATGACGTACTGGGAACACTAAAATCAGGACCGTTGACAGAACCTGGTTGCTGATTCTGCTTATATGTGGACTGCTTTGAATCCATTATAATGAGGGCTACGCACTTGTAGTGCTACAAATTGTTTTAGATACTGCTGACAAATCTGACTTTTGACTGCCAAAACAATTAATGCAAAAGAATGGGGAACACCCCAAATTGAACAAAAACGCTCCTCTATTCTCCTCCTACTGCTGTAACAACTGGTATTAAGATTAGAATGGTATTGAATAGAAACAATAATGTGTCCAATTACTGCTCTGTCTCCGCGCTGATATAGCCAGTGTGACCTAACCCTGCTCTCTCCCTCTGTCAAATGACGATGGATTGCTGTGGAGGCTGTTATTTATGCTTTTCAAATCTCGCGAGAACCGAGCTCAGAAATACGAATACGTCACGATGACGTTTTGCCTCGATTTTGATTCCGAATGGGCGGGAGAGTACCGAGCCTGCTCGGCTCGGTATTCGGATAGGGTAAATTCGGATGAATTGGGATCTCGGGGAACCGAGTCCGCCCATCTCTACTCACTACTGACATGCTTAATAAAATATAAAATACTTATCCAAACTATCTTAATATGCCTTAAACATTAGAAAAGAAAGTACCCGGCACTTACATATACATATATATATATATATATGCAACAATTTAGAAAATACATAAAACTTGTCACAACGCATGAATGGGAAAATTAACTCTGTCTGATTACAGCATATGCAATGCGATAAGGATATATAATATAGAAGAAAGAACAGAGAGAGTTAAATCCTGAAAGTCTGACAGCCAGAAGGTTGGTTATTGCCCTGATTCCTGGAAGCAGAGGGAGGGGCAGAGTTTTGGTTCGTGTAGGGGAACTAGTGCGTAGTCTCCTCAGTGAGGCACTGGTACATGAATGGGGTATGCAGCTAATATTTACAGAGCACCACATAAAAAAGATTTGAAAGATATAAAACCCTGTGAATTAAACACATACTTGTAGAGGATAATCCACTTTTTTCTAGTATGGATATATTAAATCTTCTTAATACAATAAAGAATTTACTTTACCCAGAATCTGATTGCCCCACTCACTATTAACCACAGATTAAATAAAGTCATAGCCAAGATGGTCCACCCAGATCAGACCAAATATATGTCTAGCAAATATATATAGCATTATATGTTCAATCAAATTGCACCTGATGGCCTCCTAACATACATGGGAGACCGACATGTTGGGCAATGCTACAGATGTCATATCGTGTATTATGCTCTAACAAATATTATGTTTTTATTTATAAAACGTTGACATATTATGCATTGCTGTATATTGTGGGGAACATGACATGACACAAAGAAATTAAAACAGAAGGTAAAGATGGCCCTGCCCAAATAAGCTTATAATCTAAGAGATGTACAGAACACAACATACTCAAATAACAATTGGTGGGGAAAATGTGGGTGGCAATTGTTAGGCAGCAGCATTATTACAATTGGGTCTAACATAACAGTCTCTATATCCTAATTTAACAATCATGGTCAAAAGGTGCGCAGGTACGCGATGATAACTTGTAGTGTCACAAGTGTGCACTATAAATGTTGCCCTCATGAAATAATAAATGTTGCCCTCATTATAAATACACTATTCTTGAAATGAAATAGTACTTCCCATTCAACATAATTATAAAACATTGTCCTCTTAATATAATCATACAATAATTTTGCCCCATATCATAATTATTAATTATTTTTGACTCCTTAATAAATAATCATTGCCAGATATTTGGTGATTTTGACAAAACAGAATGTGGTTTGGGACTTTTTACACCCCCATACATCACTGGTGGTTTGAGTTTTCACCCTACAAGCCGCTGGATAGGAAGTCCGGCGGTTTGGAGGGAAAAATCGCTGGTGATGTGCGGTGGTTTCAAAATCTCAAACAAACTGAGAGTTTATTAACCCCACCCTTGCATGGCCGGATTAAGGAGGGGACACGTGCCCCGGGCCCCCCTCTCTTTGAGGGCCCCCCGCCGCCAGCCGTCCGCTGATCGGATCATCTGTCAGTTGGTGATCCATACTTTCTCCTGTTTGAGCGGCTGCGAGTCCCCCCTGATGCAGGCGTGCACAGCTCATCAATACAAACCCTCCCCCTCCGGACTCAGGTACAGTTTTACCATTAGGCTCAACAATGTTGCTAGGAGTCTTGTAATAATATTATTTTAGTTAAATCTGTGCAGACAGCTGCAGCCAGCAGAAATATCCTCTCTCTCCCAGCCCTCCACTCCTGTGGGCTGCGGACTCATATCTCATTTCCACAACCAAGAAGCGATAGTAAAACTCTGCAGCTCAAATAACTAGAGAGCGATAAGTGAAGATTCTGCAGTGTCCCTGCAGGGCACAGCTGCCTGGGACAATCTGGGACAAGCATGGGCACCATAGAACTTTAAGAAAAAAAAAATTTGGGAGAAAGATCAGAAGGCTCTGCGAGTGCTTGATCATGATGCAGGTGATGAAGCTATAAAAACATGCTGTTCAGTGAAATCATTAGTTTCTCCTACACTTTGCTGACTCCATCTATCAAAACAGAATGCATCCTGATTAGCCCACAGTTTAGTGGCTCACAATAGCCTGATAATGGAGACCAGCCTGATAAAAAGTGACTTGCAGGAATGAGTCAAATGACTACATGGAATATTGGAAACAAACAGCACCCTCCCATAACCTACACAACACAGATGTCTCTCACCAACTGAAATTGGTCCTGTCACCCCTTGTCTCTGTATCTCTATGATTACTATGAAGATGTAAAGTATGTGGGTATGTTCTAATGCAGTGTTGGCTAACCTGTGATACTCCAGGTGTTGTGAAACTACAAGTCCCAACATGCTTTGCCAATATATAGCAGCTTATAGCTGGAAGGGTATGCTGGGAATTGTAGTTTCACAACACCTGGAGTGTCACAGGTTAGCCAACACTGTTCTAATGAATAATCAGGATTATAAACTGCATATTATTTGCAATATCCTAGATTAATATGCCAACATCTGCCTTATTTCTGTGGCAGATGGGTTTGTGCTAATCCTGTCTAACATATATGTATACTAGATATAGATATGTGGTTAGATATGGGGCTAATCCCACATGAGCATGCCCACACAGTTAGTGCCAGACTGGCTGGGTTAATCCAGAACGTGTTGCCGAGTAGTATCTCTACCCATGTATGACAGCTGATTCAGGATATCTAGCAGCTCGAGTAGATAGAATGACAGCTGCTGGATCTCCAGAACCAACTGTCACTGCTGTAACTCTCACAGCTTGGTTACTGGGTCTCCTGAACTAGGTGTCACCAATAGCTCAACAATACAGTTGAACAAGGACCAACTTTCGTCTAATATATCCAGAAACTGCATTAACCATCTCACTGCCATGGACAATGTAACTTGCTCATTTTATTTCTTTTTTTGTTTATTTTCTTTGGTCCCTAATTTTCAAGCGCCTACCAAATTCCACAATGTTTAAGAAATTGTCTTTCTTACTATTACACTATTGCATTAGACTCAGAATTAAAACATCCCCACTCCATTATGTCCCTTTATCCATATTGCCCCCTCACTACTCCACTTACCTTTAATTAATACTCATGAACCTATTTTCTATTTTCATTCCTTAACTGTCTTGTCCTTAACCTGTTCGCTCAAAATTAGACTTTTTAAATCGTGCAATCATCTTATCTGCCTCTCAATACTTCTGCTTCTGTCAGGCAGTTAAATATCACCAAATCCAGCCACATGTCCCATGCACTAAATTCCAATTCCACACACTAGAAGTTCAGCACACCTCAAATATTTCACCTCTATCGCGTTACTTTCAAGATCCTTTAAATGTGTCTGATGGAATGCATGCTCTGTCTCTAACAAACTTCTTCCTCTCAAACAACCTCAATCTTCTGGCAGTTGTAGAAATAAGCTTCACACAATCAGTCCCCTGTAGACCTTTAAACATGGTGGTTTCCCCTTTACCCACACCACCTGACCACTAAACAGACAATGAGGTGGGGATGGACTGCCCCTTTCCCCAGGGCCGAATTAAAAATTGGTGTTATGTTATCAATGTTTATTTTTTTTTGTTAGTTGGTGTTTTTAATGTGCAGTATCATTGCTAGTTTTAGCTTGAGGTATCATTGCTAGTTTTAGTGTATGTTATCAACAGTATTTTTAATGTACGATATCATTGCTAGTTTTAACGTGTGGTTTCAATGCAAGCTTTAATGTGTGGTGTCAATATCCATTTTAATGTGGTGCTTTGATGATTGTTTAAATGTACAGTATTTTAGTTTGTGGAAGCAATGATTTTTCTTATGTAGACAATCTAGGCGAGCCCTCTGGGAGAGCTGTAAGGGTCATGCTGTGGGCTTTAGGTGATGTAATGCAGGATGTGTCACTATGCCCTTAATTTTAGATATTAGGGGCCCCCCTGTCTTAAGTGCCCAGGCCCCCCAAAGCCCCCCAATCCAGCTCTGCCCGATTGGAATCTTTTGTCAAAAGAATGCCTGGCCACAGTGGTTTCTCTTCATTTTTTCTTTTTCCCTATTGATTTTGCTTTTTTTCTGCTTTCATTTATTTTCAAAAGTACAAATACAGGAATTGTGTTAATTGACTTCAACTGTAGTCACTCTTTTGTTTGGCCAACACAGTCCAAACCACCAGGACATTTCAAGAAGTAAATCATATTCATAGATGGCAAATAAAAAGAATAGCCTTTCATAGGCTTTAGATCACTCTAAAGCCTATGAAAGGCTTTTCTTTTTATTTGATGAATTCTCCTGTTACTATGCTCTTACAGGTCTGGCAGCCTAAGGGAAAAGTGACATTCTATTTCAATCTAAAAAAAAGGTTTGTTAACTTAATGAGCCTATTAGCTATAGACTCTACTTCTTTATATGTAGATTGCAGATTTTTTGACCAGCATGCCAAGGTTGGGATCCTGTAGTTCCAATATTTTGTAATGGGCTTGTTGATAAAGGTGACAATTTATTTGCTAAAAAATTCTAATGATCAGATTGCTTTTCTATCTTCTGACACCCAGTTTATTTAAAACGATATTGTGTTTAACTGTTCCTGTCTTTGTTTCTATTTTAGGAGGAACTACAAGAGGCTATTGTACCAGCACTCAGGAATTGACTTTAATTTAGGCTGGAGAAAATCTGTGCAGGATGGTCACTAGTATACTACATTATTTTTAATTAAGTCTAGTTTGAAAATGTTCTTCAAAGGGCAAGGATATTGTTGGAATTTCAATATCATCCTTTTACATATAGGGTGTATGTATTAACATTAAGAATTTAATTATTCCCTAATCCTGGGATAAATAAGTTGTCAAAACTTGGGGCTACTGATGATCTCATTGAGAACTCTTATAACTGTAAAAAAAATAAAAAAATACTTATTTCCAAACAAACGGTAGTTCTTGATCCTGTATTAATTCCCGAAGTGTCATATGAAAATTAAGTTAATACAAATTGTAAATTAAATATAATTCATGGGGAAAAAAAATCATGCATCTTTTAAATAATAATTTCGGACACTTTTTATTAATTTTAGATAGGAGGCATAGAACCAGAATTTTAGGATTTTTTGTAGGACATTTGGGGGTAAATGTATTGAGCTCCGATGCAAATCACCTATATTCGACTACTTTGTCTGCAAAATTAAAATGGCAATGTGTTTCAAGGCAAGTTTTGGAAGAGTAATTTATTTATGTCAAAGATTTATTTATATACTTTGCTTTACCCAGCACCACTACCCCCCCCCCCCCCCCCACCTTTACCAGTTTGAAAGAGTGAGTGGGTATTGTACAATAGTTCCAAAGTTTGATAATCTTGTTGGTAGCTCCGGTGAAGGTATCAAGTGCAGTATATGAAACATCGGAGTCAAAGGAGTAGGATTCTGTTCTATTTCTAAGAGGCAAAGAGCTGCATGAACTCTCTACGGAGATAAGTTTTTATAAAACATTTTGAGCCTGATCAGTTTGACAAAATTATAAAAGAAAACTCTACTAATTACATTACTGGCTTTTTTGGCATTTACAAAAACCCTAAAACCCCAATAAAGGCTTTGGGAACCCAAAATGACTTACTCTATGCCCTTGCAGTCTGGGCTCTGTTGGTCAGATAAAAACAAAAAAAAACAGAACTGTTAGGCTTTGAGCCAATGAACATAAATACTGCATTTGTAGTACAAAAAAACTGAAAAGAAAATAAACTAAGCGAGAGGATAAGAAAGCGAAAGTTAAAGAGGAAAAAAAACCCAAAAAAAAGAGTCAAACAACAATGGCACAGAAAGATGTATCTATTTAAAAGAAGTCTTATTGTTGCGTATGGCTTGTCGGTGGATGTTGTTGGTTGGCAGTAATGCAGGCAGACAGATGTCATTGGTTAATGGGGTCAGCGCCATGGGTTGGAATTCAGAACCAATCATTAGAGGCATTTCACAACAATACAAATACGGTGACAAGTTAAAACTTGGGTTAATAAAAATTACTTTGGTTAGTAACAGAATAACCAAAGTGGTCAGGTCATTGAGCTGAACAAGAGCTTTTTTTATGCATTTATTGGGAAGAATAGAATTCTGAGCGAAGTGCTGCCAAACCTCATCCCAATAAGCGGCTGCGCACACTACCGACTTCTGCAATAAAGGACTTTCCGCTCATTTCTGTTCACACATCATAGAGGTGTGGATGAAAACAAGCAGAGACTTTCAGGCCAGATATCGCAGCAGAGTCTCTTCACAAACTTTCTGGAGACACTTCACTCAGAATGGCATTCCCCCATTCTATGCTTATACCTGGATGCTTAGCTCTGATGGTCTCTGGGAATCTTCCTAGAGCCAGTTCACGAATGCTGAAAAAGGAAGCACTTTTAAATGCATAAGCAAACAATGTTCCAAAAAAGCATGACAGTCCAGACGCGCACTATTTTTAGATGACTAATCACTCTTAATATTGGATACAATAATGGTTATAACATGGTAGTTCTTTCATTTACTGATCATGATATCCTGGCAATTTCACTTGCTGAGTAGAATGTGTAATTTTAGTAAACAGATACTTGAGTAACAATAGCAGTGGCGCACGCAGGGGGGGTTTCTGGGTCTCCCCCCCTACATGTTGGCACTGTAGTATACAGCAGCCGCGGCTTCTTTGACAGCGCCGTGGCTGCTGCAGGTCTCTAGAATTATTATTTTTTCCGGGGGCATAGGAAACCCTCCCTGACAAATCCTCAGTGCGCCCCTGAATAGAAATAAATCAGGCAACGATACACCCTCTGTTTTGTATGGTCATGTTACTTCAACATTTTTGCAGTGCCACATTTTTCTTTACCTAAACAATTGTCAGTTCAGGCTTGTAAAAAAATTACAGTGTTATGCAGTGAATTGCCTTAAGCAGCAAACAAATAAAAAAAAATGTAGTGACAAAATGCCACAGATACTACAGTATGTAAAATATGAAATCATGAAGAGTCCAAGGGGTTTATTTACTAAACTGCGGGTTTGAAAAAGTGGAGATGTCTATAGCAACCAATCAGATTCTAGCTGTCATTTTGTAGAATGTGCTAAATAAATGGTAACTTGAATCTGGTTGCTATAGGCAACAACTCCATTTTTTCAAATCCGCAGTTTAGTAAATATATCACCAAGAGTAGAATAAATTATTTTTACTCTCACCTATCAATAAATTGATCGATCACAACTATATCTCCAGGTTGGATCTCTTCTCTGAGTGATCCACAAGCTGTAGTTACCAGGATATGAGTACATCCTTCCATCTTCAAAGCCCATATATTTGCACGAAAGTTAACATTTGTTGGAGCTATTGTATGTTGCCTTCCATGTCTGCAACAAAACACGAAATTTTAAAAATATTAGGAAAGAGCAGCATTAATGAGAATTGAGAATGGAAATGCATATGTACCGTTTGTCAGTTGGTAATGTAATACTTCGAGCTGTGTAAACAAGGATTTCTTGTTTATTAAATGTAGAATCAACATTTTTATTATTATGCAACAACATACAAGTAGCAGAAAAAGGTACGGTCTTGAGAAAACTGGGACACTATGGTCCCATTCACATAGGGGTCATTCCACATCAGATCACATAAAAAAAACATGAAATATCCACCACCCATCTCAGATTTTTTTTGAACATTTTTTAGGTAAGAGAGGATGTCAAAACAACTATTTCTGCCAAATATCTCGACTGTCTCACAATTAGTTGATTAAGTATTGATTTTTCAATTTATAAAAATAATTTACTAATCGCGGCTTCTTTATCCAGTTTATTTGAAGAATCGCGGGTGTTTATTAAGGAATCACCGCAAAATTTGGACCCCTAAGGTAACTCTTTCTCCCGAATCCAAAAATCCAAACCAAATTACTTTATCTGCCTCATGTTTTGCGTTACGGCAAAAACTCACGTTTTTCGAATACAATTAAAAACGCTAGGTTCAATTGACATTAGGGATCCCATTTTTTGGGGGCTGTCTAAAAAGTTATACATTGCTACCACTAAAAAAATCAGCCGGGTACTCTGTTTCATAGTGGAGAAAAAAAAATGACGAAGTTGATGTTCAATCCTTAATAAACAGCCGCGGTACTTCAAATAAACTGGAAAAAGAAGCCGCGATTAGTAAATTATTTAATAAATTGAAAAATCAATACTTAATCAACTAATTGTCAGACAGTTGAGATATTTGGCAGAAATACTTGTTTTGACATCCTCTCAACTAAAAAAATTTCGTAGAAAAGTGTGACGGGTTGTGGACAACCCTGGTTGAACTGACATGGAATTACTCAAAGGTAAAAATAGATTGCATCAAGAGTAGGGTTTAGAGTTTGGATTTATATTGCAGTGGAGCAAGTTTGAACAATGTTCTGTAATCGTTTATGACACTCTAGCTCTTTGGTTGAGTTTTTCTTTTGTAGTGTATAGATAACATGATTTTATCTCAAAATAGCAGCAGACATTATTATCCAGTAATGATAAACATAAATACACAAAACAGCTGAAATCCAGCTAACTACTACCGTAATAACGCGACAATTGAATATGCCCCTAAGTATTTAAAATGAAGTTTAAATATTCAACCCTAATGGTGCCCATGCACACAGTGAACTGGACACACAAGCAAATTTCAGCCCTCAAACCGAACAGCCAGATCATATGGACCTCAAATAGTGTGGCTATATGAAGACCACATACATTAATGGATTGTGATCATTGTCCAATCATATTTTTCAATAGTTCTGACTGAATCCGATTCAAAACAGAGGCTTACCAAAACCTGTGGTTATATTAGGCACACACATGCAATGATTTGTGGCTAATTTGTCTAAAACAACTAAATTGCTCAGCAAAAC